>NW_017305779.1:336610-338457 GCF_001594115.1 Trachymyrmex septentrionalis | reverse complement strand
TGTAGAAAATTCAAAAACGGATAATCGACGAACGAATTCCACGAATTCCACGAATTCGAATCAATCGCTCGGTAAACACCGACAATCACGGCAGTTCCCATCTTATTCGATCATAAGATCTCGATAGTTAGCTCGAAGGCTGCATGCGAACGAAAAAGTTCGATGGCTCTGTGTTCGCAGCCCTCGGCTATGCTATAGGGAATTCAATTCCCGCGTCAACAGAAGCGAATTTATCGTGGTACGGATAAAGCGAGGACCTGCGAGAGGTTTAGAGGAAATGTACGAATACAAAACTTTCCCCTCGAGTTACTAGTGAATTTGTTGCTACGAGACTGCACCTTGTTGCATCTATTCGCATATATACGCTTCCTGTTCCCACTGAACGTTTGACGCGAGAAAGTCATTTCTCAGCAAGTACCATCTTAAGAATCGCATGCGAAGAATGTTGAGAAAACGCGATGGGACTTGTTCCATCAGAGTTGAGATCCATGTGCATATTTCTCAATGTTCAAAAAGAATAAAAAAATAAAACAATTTTCATAAAAAATTTTAATGCCAAGAGAGACAAAACGTTTCAAAAAGCGAGCTTTTACTTATACTACTACTAGTTTTTACTTTATCGTTGCTCACTGACCTAGTGGTGGATTTCGTAGAATGAAAACTTTAGAAAAAGATAGTAACTAAGTTGAAAAATATATGGGACTCCTCTTTGAAAATAGAGATCAGTTTATCTGTACTGAAAAAGAGGTAACAATATATTATCGCAATTGTAGAGTTTTACAGAGAAATACCTATCTCATTTAATCCTCAAAACTAAATTCTAATAGATTGTAATTAATCTTTTCAGTGAGAATTAATGTTATATGCTAGTCTGATAAAATATTAAATTATATTATAATGCGTAATATAAAAATATATGAAAGTTGCCATTCATATATAAAAATATTTCAGTTTGAAGAAAACGCTCTTAATTTACTAAACGAATTATTTCCTGCGTAAGCAGAAACAAATTAGCGTAGTATATCTCCTTTCTCACCTCGGACTTCAATAAAAGAAAAAAAATACTTATTCTCTAATAAATAGCGTACTCTCGATAATTAAGTATCGCTTTTTCGCAGACTAGAATAAACGAGATGCTTTTCTTCTGTTTCTCTTTAGTGCAAGTATACACCTTACCTATCTTTTTTCTGAAATAACAAGTCCCAGAAGGAAATCTGCATATTTAATCACTGTGTGTATGTTCATTTATAATTGCTCGATAAATAAAAGAATGAATCTCTATAAGTAATAAACTCTTTTACAGCATCCAGTGAAATATAAACTGTTCCAAATATAGTTTACATTACAGTCGGTTTAAAAAAAGTAGCGATTTTATATGAATTAATGGATAAAACGTGACAAAAAGAAATAAAAAAAATATTGGTACGAGAAAAGAAACATAAATGTCAAGATAAATTATGTATATACATATTAATCCTTTTTTAATCACTGTAGTTTAAATAAAGATAAATGTTTATTTTTACCAATGTAGATTAATTTTAATCTCGGTCCAATTTACTCTTCATCTTTTTCTAATTTTTAGAAAATGTTTGGAAAAATTAAAAAGTAAATTAAATCAAGATTAAAGTTAATCTAAAGTAACTCTATAAGGTAACTCTATAAAGTAACTCTAATACTCAATATGACCTATTCGCTGTTTGTAGAACTGCACGAATTCAACACAGATAACACAGTAAGTCTGCAGCAGGCTGTCTGTCTGACTCGATTGCATTAGTTTATTGCTCAGTTTGTTCATTCTGTTACTGTCAGTAAGGCAAAATATAGAAACATCGTGGTTGTGACGTAAT
>NW_017305779.1:314090-336510 GCF_001594115.1 Trachymyrmex septentrionalis | reverse complement strand
TGTTCATTCTGTTACTGTCAGTAAGGCAAAATATAGAAACATCGTGGTGACGTAAAATTTCACAGATAAGTAATTGCCTTTTATAACAACTACAAGATGGTTATCAATTTCCAGTTGTCATTTTATTGTGCTTTGTATTTATACTTTACAACACTGTATTTAGTTTATATTTTTGTCAACGTTTTGTTTATTATATAACAAAAAAATTTTGTAAGATAGAATCAGTATGATTAATCTATTAGATACACTGAGTGTGCACATATCGTTGCAATGTTTTTTTGCTACTTTTATTATTTCAGATCATGGATTCAAATTCACTTGCTAAACATCGTAAGGATAAATACATATAAATAAATAAGTCAATTATTTGGAAAATAATTCTTAGATTATTCTTGTCAAACATATCAATATAATTTATTATCTAAAACATTGGATCACTTTATTTTCCATTTTTCTAATATCTTTTTTAAAAAAAAAAAAGGAAAATACACATGTACTCAATATGATTTAAACATTATTTTTTTCTTCAAATTTTCACTGCGTCCATGTAAAAATTTGAAAACATATTTTTTTGTTCAGAAACGTTTCCTCTTTTGAATTGGCCCATCAGTTTTCAATGTTGGACTCAACAAAAAAAAATTTTTTAAATCGTAAAATTTAGATAGGTCATGTAAAGGCTATATTGATAAAAACGGGTGAAACAATTGGCTCGATGCGTAATAACTATTGCAGAAATGTAACATGTGCATCGTTATCCGTCCGTCTTAATGCTCAACAATATGTGTTTTCAAAATATTGCTCAATAATTTTCAAGCTATAAAATAAATATATGTCAGACAGATAGATGGTATCGATCGAACTATTTTACAGAAATGATTGATGCAAGAGGTTAGTATATCGCGTTTATATATAGTTCGAAGATTTAATTATTTGTGATGTATATGAACGTAAACCTGGCTAAGACTGCAACCGGCAGTCTGGTTGCTAAACGCTTAGTGTTATGCGTAATATCTGACACCTGAAGTTGATAGACATTTCATCAAGACTCGACCACTTGTTAAGAACTTGACGATCTCGCACCGATTTGTAAATGCCATTGCAATATTGCAATATTACGTGGTATTTAGTAAAATCAAAAGAGAAAAATAATTGAATAATGTATGCAAAGTAAAACTTCATATCAATTCATTTATTTAAAAATATACGTCAGACGTCAATATAACAAAGAATATTATTTCATTATGTCTTTAAAGAGTATTTGTTAGAAATCCAAACAGCACATTGTACATAAAAAAATGCTAAAACTCTTTTTACTTTCTAAAGATATTTAAAAAAAAAATAGAAAATTTTCTCTTCAGCTTCTTTCTGAAGCAATATTGAATTTTATTGAAATCATAGTAAAAATCTACAATGTATCGAACTTCTATTATAAGTGTAATAGAATTTTTTAAAAATCACGTAGATACTGTACGGAGAAAACTGATCGCACAGACACTTGTTGAAGATTGCAAGATGATAAATTCCAGACATAAGAGGAATTGCAATAGAATAGTATACGATTTCAAACAAATCTGGGAACGCTGAATAAGAGGAACGATAGGAATAAAGCGTTTGGGTCTCGAACAATTCTCGATGTCTTCAATTCTGAAAGACATCGGCAAACGTTCTGTCCGGCAGGGTTAGTGAGTTTTAACGAGTTTACGATCTAAAATATGCAGTCACAATCAACGAGGCTGCTTGCACGACCCCACCATGCCCAATACTAAAATATTCAACGGTCGGCTTGTTCTCTCCTTCAATAGCGGAGAATAAATTTTGTGTAATTTCGCGCGCAATAAAAAAAACATAAGACTGAAATTAATATCGGAAAAGAAAAATTAAAATCTTATGATTACACAGAAAAATATAGAATAATTTAAATAAAAACACGGGACAATAATATTATGCTTAAACTTCGAAATCAATATGCCTGTTTATTCGCATTTATTTATTCCAACTATTAATCTACTTATTATTTCTAATTTTCATAAATATATGAATTTAAAAAGTTCATCCTTTTTATTTACATTATTGACTGTAAATATAATAATATGCTAATTTATTATATTATTGGAGATCTCAAGTAAGAATCTAATTGCTCAAAACAAATATACGGTAATATTTCGTTCTGTATATTGCGAAGAATATAGGGTATGTAAATAAATTGAGTGCAACTAAAAAATATTTACAAGCTATTTTCCATTGAAGTTTACAAAATATCAAAATATCTCGTCCGATAAGATACGGCAAAAAAATTTTTATCAGTTTGTAATATTTTATATAAAAATGCCTAGTTGTAATGTTTCACCATGTTTCACCATGATTACCCTGTCTCGAAGTAGGTGAGAGTGATCAGTTACTTAAAGGTTTTTAATTATTATTACTCTCAAACCTGATTAATAACAATTATTTAAGGAATATATAAATATATATGTTTATCTGTTTACGTTAATAATTACAATGTATAGTTCATTAATTGTTATTAGTTACTGTAATTTATAAGTTATCAATTTATCATATTAAAGCAAATCAGATATGATTTCAATCTCGGATGCAATCAAGATTTTATCACTTCAAACTTGACGATTTATTTTATACGTTTATAAATAACAGAATACAAAATAACATATCTCAGATTCTAATATCTTTTCAATATCATCATTTACATATGCTTCTCGTGCCAACTAAATGCATATATTAAAGCATTTATTAATATGGATGTACCGTACGACATCGTCACTAAATGTCGAAAACGATTGCAATTGATCGGCGTCGGCCTGAATTGTTAAACGTAAATCGAATAATTCAAGCGTCGACGGTGTACCATGTGCAAATTAGCACACATCGACGTAGAAAGACGAATTATATTCGTCTGAATCTAGAAACAGCACACAATTCTCACGCATAACGCGTACAATGGTTAAAAGCGCTTCTGGCTACACACTATTCTGCAGACAAATCGGGAATTGTTATTATGAACACAACTGTCGTGGAAACTAAAGAGAATCGGCAACTGCCAGTCAAAGTTGAGAATTGAAATTGTAGCGAAATAAGGAAATGAAGAAAGCCGCCGGGAGGAACGTGGCGTTTAATAAATTCACTCACACCTGTACACGATGCTTTTATTTCGCAACTCTTCAATTAACTGTACCAATGGCTGTGCGTGTAGCGACTAGTTTTTTTTTTTTCAAAAACATCCAAGGTTGAAAATCGAAATGGGAGGGAGTCAGCTCTGAAAGATTAGTCATTAATCTTCCATGAGGCACCACCATGTTGTAATTCACTCTTTAAAATGGAAATCGAGAGAAATTCCTCGTAAAAGACCTTGACAACATCACACGTCTGTTAGCATATCTAAAAGATAGTTTTGCTCGCGACTTGATATTCTCATTTAGCACTTTAAGTTTTAAAAAAGATAAAGTTTTTACTTATAAAACGCATGCTTTTATTGTTTTTAATTATTTAAATTTATACTATCAACATTAATTAATATCAGCAATAACTAATTAATTATATTTCCAAATTTTTGTTTGCAAATCTAATTTAATAATTACGAACGTCAAAATGCACACAAAATTGGTATTAATGAGACATATACAATATACATATGTATTGCATATTATAAGAACAATATATTAATGAAATATGTCAAGAGAATTTGATTTATTAATTACAATTTATAATTTTATTTATTCAAATATCTATATCTATATGGCACAAAAAACAGCAGAAAAAATTTAAATTCAAAACTCGCATTTGCTTGCCCTTTTAAGTGTAATTTTATAATTACATGCTATTTCCATCAAAAATATTTGGTTATCGTCGAGAGGGGGGCATCTCCTGTATCTCATATCATAAAATGTATCATTATTGACATTGAAAAATAAACATTAAAAAATCAGTATTTTTTCCTCTGTCTCTTCGATTTTTTGGTGCACGTATGACAGACTATACCTATAGTGGCACTTGTCAACTTGTCAACATTTGTTTTTTCTTTGGACAAAAAATCATCAATAACATAGATCTTTCTGCTCTTGCAAATATTTTGTGGCAGCGGTAGAAATACTGCACACATTTTTGAAATATCATCCATCGTTAATATACATAACTTCATATATTCGCTATTTATTAATTAAAATACGTCTCTGTAACCATAGATTATGATATATTAGCTCACTGCATTTCTAATGAAAATATATTACAGTTACATAATGCCAAGTATTACAGTTACATAAATACCAAATGCGTTTTCGTTGATAATGAAAATAATGGGACTTGAGAGAGAGAGAGAGAGAGAGAGAGAGAGAGAGAGAGAGAGAGAGAGAAAGAGAGAATTAACAAAGAATTAGTAAACTGTAACAAAGCTGTACGTGGAACATCGTTAAATGTAAATTATCAGTCAATATCGAATAAACGGCTCCGTTCCGCACAGATTAAATTGATTATTCGTCGAGTATGAAGGATATTTTTCATTAGCAGCACAGCTCGGATTAATGGCTGAAATTCAAGGGGTCATTACCTTGCAATGAACGCTATAATGTAAAGTAGCTATATAGTCATACGCGCCATCGAGTTGGCACTTCGATCCCTAATTAGCTTCGTGGCTACGCGAACGCTTGATTTTCTATCGTTGATTGACATGGCTCTTCAGCTACGTGTCAAAATTCAATTGAGACGTATTGCCGTGATGCATCGGCTATTCGTTAAACAGCATGGAGCATATCAATGACTCCTATTATTATTGTAAATTAAACAACTATTATGTAAAAGCGGTCAAGCAACAGTTCTAACTATTTCATTGAAGTATTTCGAAAAAGTTCAGGTCAGGAAAATATGTCTACAAAAAGCAAAAAGGGATGAGATCGTAATAAGAAAAGTTTTGGCAACTTAAAAATTTAAAAAAAAAGTTTTGCAAAATGTAAAGTGAATTCAATCAAAGTTTTAAAGATGACTTTCAACAAAATTGCTCAATTAACGTCTCCTAGGAAATTATTTAAGCGCATTAAACTAAATTGAATAGTCTTGTGAATGTAGTTAAAAGATATATTTCCATAAATGATTTTATATTGACAGACGATGCATGTGTATAATACGACAAAATCAGTGGAGTGCTATCAGCGAAAATTGGTAATTCTTTTGTGAAAAACAAGCAATAATTAACCGCGATCGTATGCGCGACGAGACGAAAATAAACCATGAGTTTAATCAATTTTTTCGATTGACTGATATCAACTGACGTATTCGTATCGTGAAATTAAGCAATGCATTCATACGTCGTTAAGCGTCGACTGATTTGGCTTTGGACATAGGATACGTATGTACGTTCACTCTGTCAACGAGATCCCATGTGTGAAATCAACGGGTGATTCAGTTTGTACTGTTTCAGAGAAATGGATGGTGAAATTCAACGAATTTTGCTTCTATCGTTAGAGAGATAATTAATGTAACAGACATAATATAATAGAAGAGAGAATTCTCAAGTTGCTCATTCTTGTTGTACGTAACGTCAGCTAATAAACCATTATCATGATTTATGATTAATCAAGCAATATTATCTGAGAAAGTTTAGCTATGTATAATAATATTTAATGATTTGTATCTGAATTTTGCTGGAATTATTAAACGTAGCCACCGCCTGAAATAAAGAAAAGAATCGGACACAAATAAAAAATTAATTTTATTAGTTTGCAAAGTAAACAATGCAGTATTTGTTATGTAACTTTGAGAACAAGATATAATTTAAAGAAATTTTTTAATTTCTACATAAGTATCAGTTAAAAAAATAAAGTTTGTTTTCAGTATCTCCTTTTAGGGGAAATTCTGAAAATTTTAACCATGGGAAACTAATTACACAAGCTAAAACAGTTGCAACGTTCAACTAAATGTAAAAGGCAATGATGAAATAAATTTGTGATTTACGAAGCACCGCTTAAATAGATTTGATAAATGCAATCAGAAATCGTTGCAATCATTGCTTTATACATCTTCATAGATGCTATCGTGTTTTGCCTCTTATAATTCATAAAAGTTCGCATACATCAGAAAAAAATATATTTTGAATATTTTCCTTCTTGAAGTTTACTCTCTTCTCATCCCTACCGGCAGTTCTTTAATAGCTTCTACTGTAAATAAGTTCTACTTGAAAGAGAGATTTTTACTCGCGGATATTACCTCGTAGAAAAATGTATGTTTAACACGGTTTGAGACTAATTTGTGACGATTAAAATTTTATGCATATATCATGAGAAGAACATTTTATTCGTAACTTTATATTCTCATAATGTCCGAGTAATTCTCTGGGAGCGCCTTTTCATTATTTTTAATATCCGTTTTAATATAAAAAAGTACAGAATAGAATAGAAGATTGAAAACAATTTTTCTCTAACAAATAAAATATTTCGTAAACGTGGCGATAATTTAAGTTCGTATTATTAAATCTTGCACGTAAAATATTAAACATCTAACTTGATAAATCAGAATTATAATATCTATAATGAATATTTTTGTCTGGCAATTTTGTTGTATAATAATAATAATTATATTCTAAATATATCGAAATTAATTAGGACGTTTCCGATGTTAATAATTGATTAGGACTTGATGATATCTCATGAAACACGGATTTCCAGGGCTTTACTTTCAGCTCTACGAGCGTGATTGACGATCTACGCTCATGTTGGATCAAAGAGAAGGAGGTGGGACTTTGATGTACACTGATAATTCATGCGGATCCAATTACACTTTGAAATCGCTCGGTAATTGTTCCAAGTAAATACCCCGGGAGAACTTAACAAAGAAGACAGCGAGCACGCTTTACAGAAATAGTATGAATAGTATGGGAAGCACGCTTTACAGAAATAGTATGAATAGTTGGGAAGTACGATTGATTTCATTCGGAATATCGTCATCCCCGATCAAATCCAAATTCAGCGGAACGAATGTTTCTGACGTTGCGTTTGCTATGTATTAATTTTACCGAAAAGATATCTATAACGATTGATCGTCCGTTTTGTCAACTTTCAATTGCAAATCTTATTAAATGTTTATACTTACATAGTTTATTATTTCTTTAATCTTTAAAAATGTAAATAAAAAATTACAAATATACTGTATAACATGTAAATTAAAACTATTGTAATATAATTTTGTTTTGTTTACATTCAAATATTAATATTTGTTATATGCAATACTAGAATTTGAATTTATATTTGATTAAAGTTCAAAATGCATATAAAATTTCAACATAAGATTTATAAAATATAACGAATATCTCATAATTTTGCTTTTATCTATTCGTTTAGTATCAACTTTATGAAATTTTATTTTTATCTCTTTGTTTAGTATAAATTTTACAAAAAGCACTGTAATGAATAAAATAATTTTGACATGAATTTTATGCAACTTGCTATTTTAAACTAGCAATCTACAACGAGAAAAAATTTGATTCACAACAAGCCTTACTTTCTTATCATGCCAGTTTATTATTCCTCGAGCATGTTCTCTTGGCAGCGTGTGCGCATATATGCATGGATAAGAAGGAAGGTTTGATATTACCTTAGATTCTCCTTAGAATATCTCGAATTACTTTGAACGTGGTTTAACGAATAAATTTTATAATATTTAATAAGAATTTACGAGAAATTTAACTAAAAAATTGCGTATAATTTTTTTTATATTATTCACAAAAAACAATCCCAATTTGAAAAAAGAAAGTAACGCATCGCTCTCCTAAGAGAAAAAAGCTTAATAAATCGAACATAAAATATTTATATTTATTAACATTCTGTCCACAGATTACGTTTGTACAGTTATGTATTTTTATAACAATATTGTTATAAAATACAGTAAAAGTTGTACAATGTGGTTTTATGATATTTCAAAACATTCAATCACGAAGAAATGCGACCAACTCGGATCGACGGACGTTTATTATTTCACGAATTTTTTCACGTACCAACAAATGCGCATATTTTTCTCGCGGCTACTAGGACAGCCACGAAGAACTATGCATGACTCACCGCCAAATTAGAATACCGAGCACGATTCTTTTTTTCTTTCTTTCACAAACGTTGCCGGTCGGTTACAGGAACCGAAGTGACATTGACTAATGAGCTCGCATCGGGCATTCACGGGCACATGCAAATGCGTTCTTGGCTACGTCGCGCGAATTATAATCCCCGCACGGCCGTTTACGGCCGGTAATTTGACGTGCGACGAGCCACGAAAGGGCCAGCAAGACTTCCTTATCCTTCCACTGTCAAGAGGCACTTACCATTTTAATCGCGACTGAATTTCAACTAAAATCTTTTTAATCGAAAAAATTTAATATCCTTATCATATTAATAAAATACGGAGATGTATTTCACAATTCCTGTATCAGAAATTTATAATGATTATCACATGAAATAATATCAAATTGAGATAAAAAAAAAAATTTCAAGTATAGATACTTTAAAGAAGAATATTAAGTTAGAAAATAATATTATTCATCAAGCGTAATGCTATCTTGATATCTGAACCATTTTTCAATCCTCCTCCTCCTTCTTCTTTTCGCTCGATTTCTTTTTTTTTTCAATTCTTAAAGTAAGTTTTATAGTGAAAAATTCACAAGCCAGTTTCCACGGTAGGAATAAATTATACACGTTTCAAGAAAAATTACATCGTATTTTTATAACACGGTACCTTCTTTTCTACACTTTCCTTTCTTTGTTAAGGAGGTAAAAGATGGTTACGATTAATGTAAACGAGGTATTCCGCAACAAAGTAATACTCGGTTATAAGAATGCTATTTGCCAACAAAATGTACACGTATGGGGTACATGTAATTTCACTCGAGTAAAAAAAATTGGAGCATGGAGTAACACCGCGATGACCGACCATGCGTTACTTTTTCATCGCTCTGCGCGAGAGCGGCATAAGCATGTAGCAAACTCTTCCCCTGTTAACATCTCCCAATTCGCGTGCAACTTTTCGCAAAGAATGTTATTGCGGCATTGCGGCACCGCTGAAAAGATTCGAAGATTTTCGCGAAAAGAGTTTGTACACAAGCGTGTGTACTCACGCTCAAAAATTCAACGACGCTGCAAATATTGTGGCCAGACGCATTTGCATTCTACACAACTCGTTCTACACAACGTTTTTTTTTTATTTTTTTTAAATTGCAACGAAAAAATAAAATTCTTGATTAGTTTTTCAACAATGTGGCGGACCGACAGCGTAATCGACACTCGCATAAAATTATTATTACATTTCGAATGTAAACGAACAGGTAAACGCACAGGATGAAATTACGTCTTGTATCACGGCGGTGACCGAAAAAATTCAAGTTTTCGTTCTCAGAAGGATAACGTCCTGCGACGTCATGCTCGAAATACGCTACAGTGATGTCGCTCGTTAGTTGCTGTCGACAGTTTTCACAACAGTTTCTTTCGCTATTCTTCGTGACGCACCGTTCCCGAGGAGAGTGCCCATTAAAAATGTCGAGAACGAAATTCAGTACGAATCCTGTCCTGGGCAGAAGGAAAGACCCTACGACGACGTCATTTTGTTTAAAGCTGTCGCTGACTCGTTGCTGCCGAGTCACTTCGAACCTCGCAAAATAAAATAACTTCTTCTCAGAGAAGAACGTTCTGCGCTCATTATACGCTATTGTGCAGCAAGCTCCGGATAGATCCTCTACCAAACACGTTATTGCACGGTCCGTAATATCAGTTTTTCTCACTATTCTTTTCAAGGATTGCAACGGTGAATCGCCGCCAGCTACACTTTCTCGGGTAAATGCTCGTACAATTTTATTCGTTTAAATAAGTAATTACTTTTCTCTCTGCACGACTAGATACTCTATAACCCTTACCGCTCTTTTTTCATAATATTATATTGTTGTAATTCAATCATCAACTTGTTCTATTTGCAAGCTGGAAACGTCAGAATGTGAAATGTATCTCTTAATATTTGATCATTAAATTAAACTGAATAACCATATTTAAAATTATAATCCAAGCTATTATATTTCTCACGAAAATCAGTAATATATTTATAATGACATTTATTTTCATAACAGATAAATATACTATTAACTTCACCGGCCAAGTGAGATTTTAAACAAAGTTAATATTTTGATTGTAAATTTTGATAAATAAATTTAAATCTGCAAAAAGTAAATAAAATATAATCCGACTACTATCATAGTAAAAACTTGTCAAAGCTTTCAACACAAATATGCAATAATTTTTTTAGATTTTCACAGTTTGGAGCAATATAAAAATTTGCATTGAAGTTAAAGACCCAGATTGCTGATGGAAGATGCAAAATTTCACGTAATCAATAAAGGGCTAACTACGTTTAAACAAAGTTTAGCTTTTAAAATGAATTATTAGCTATTACAAGACACATTTTGTCATTTCATGATAGTAAAATTCAAAAAAGAATTTCTTTTACTCACCGCAGGTGTACACAACTTTAAGATACGTTTTGCTGTCTGGACTGCAAGGATCTGGTCTGCCAAATGTTGTGCTATTAGCTATTACTGTGCATCGTCGTTTACCATGGCATAATTGCATTACAGTTTCCGTTGTAAAGTCCATCATGCAAGCTGTAACAGTAACAGTATAATAATAATAATAATAATAACAGCTACAAAAGATGCATTGTATAAGGAAATAAAATTGAAACAATTTCGTATTATTGATATTTTTTTTCTTCACAAGGCATTTTACGCGAAATTGTGAAAGAAATAACAAAGTTTGTATATTTCGCAATTATATATGATATGATACTCTATAAAGATAAAACAAAAGGGCTAATTGGTTCATTCTATGTATGTACAAATTTACAAAAGTTAAAGATAGAACTTTCATATGTATAAATTTCCATCTTTGCTAGAGTAAAAGTCACATAAAGATTATATAACGCAAATATTATACTACTTCTGTGTAATTAAGTCTTTAATCTGAGACAAGTAGAGGGAGGATCTGCTGTTTCGAACTTGCGTTCAAATATTTATACAATATTATACATTTATAAAATATATTTTATAAAATATCTATATGAGATTTAGCTTACATCGTTTATGATTTAAGGAAAACACTGCAAGGTATTGTTTCCGTTATTAAATAAGATTTAGAAAAGCTGGTCGACAATGCATATCCGCGTCAAAGAAGGAATAAGAATTTATCGATCCGACTTCACGTAGAATGACAGAAAAGACGGAATCCAAGGAAGAGCAGGAAGTCTTCGGAGTTTCCGATACTCTTTTGTGCAAGAAAATGTACGTATCGCTCACGTCCTAAAACGTGACGACGAAACGTATCTCGTTGAAGGCATATCAAGGCGACCACAAGCCATTCATGGCAAAGAAGCACGAAAAAGCACTATTATAACGCGGCACCATTTCATAGATTTTGTTCCTTATTGTTGCACTCAAGCGGCAAGCAACCTTTCAACCCTTCGCGTTAAAAGATAGCTCTACGAGTTGGTGGATGATGACCGGACAAGTGGACCAAGGAATTGTGCGGGATAGAGAGATTTATTGGATCATCGTGGACAGAGCCGAGCTATTCATACAACTGTAAAACCAGAATTTTTTTTGCCTACAAAAGGAACGGAAATGATATTTTCCTTTAAGAAGAGTAAAAGGAGCAAATAAATAAAGTCTCTTCTTATAAAGTTAAGAGTAACTAATTTTTCTTTATCTAATTTTGTCTCCAAAATTAGTTAGCTGTAACTAATGAGGTCGTAAGAATAATTCTATTGTTGTATATACGCAGGTTATACTAATTTAATACAATAAAAAATTACTTCAAACCGGACTAGTATAGATTTTTAATACTAGTACAGATTGTTTCGTATAGATTTTTAATACTAAAAACAGTGCCACAAGCCAAAAAATTCCAGCACGTCAGATTTCCAAAATAATTGAGATTTAATTTTCAAAAATGGCTTTTTTAACTATTGCGGTATCGTTTTCAACATCCAAAAAGATATAAGAAACATTTTTTTTGTTTAAAGTAATTTAAAAAAAACATTTTTTAAAACTAGTGTTATTATATTAATAATTAAAGTAATAGAATTATTATTAAAAGATTAAAATTGAAATTAAAGGAACAGCAAAGACCGATTAAATGAATAAGAACATCCTTAAATGTATACGTAAACAACAACGTTTCAATATTTCAGAATTAAATGTATCGTTAAAGTATCAGTAGTGTGGTCTTCATTGTGAACCGTTCTCGTTTATGTTCTCTCGTTCGGTGTTCTCTTCGTGCGCTTTCGTAGGAATCGATTGATTGGACAGGACAAAAAGTCGTCATGGGAACGCGAGCGGTCGACCGGAGCATTCATTCGCGAGTTAAAAGAATTTACTTCGGAAAGTTAAATAAAACCACGTCTTAAGAATAAGAGGCAGGCAGCTCCTTCATTCTTCCTGAATTAAAAGTAAGCGGCGTGAGCCTCTCTCGACGCGCGAACGTGAATAACAAGCTTTCCCGATATCAAACGTCACATTTAGCGCCCAAATGCATCTGTCGGTCATTGAATTATCCCGCTCCATTTGGAAAACACTCGACTTCTTTTTTTAAAGAATACCCTGCGAGAAAACTCACTTTAATTTTCTCTTCCCACATCACTCGAACCTCATCCGAAACTTCGGCAACCACGGAAGAAAGAGTCGCAATCTCGTCGCCAAGTATGACAATAAACTAGGACAAACATCGACTCGAACGCTTTTCTGCAGAAAAACTCATCGACAAATAGAAGAAATGAACGACAGAAATTATTGATCCTCGTTATATCGCTAGAAACTAAGCGTTCGAAAAATTCTACACAAAAGGAACGATTTTATTAAATCTAAAAATTTAATTTATAGATATAGATCAGAAAATAAATTTTGTTGAGCTATCAAAATAAATATGTAGGACGTTCAGACTGGTTGCTAGAATGTCAAAACTTTTTGTAACATACATCATGTTTCCTAGAAAATTATTTTGATGGTCCAACAAATTCTCAGATCTGTGTATCTAGCTGAAGTTTTAGATACTTTAACAAAATCGGTTTTTCTGTACAGTTTTATATTATATATTAATATAAATAATCTTTACTAGGTCTCTTTCTGTTTAGCGTAAATGAAAAAATTGACAAAATGATTGATGATGCGATAAGAACAATATTGATATGAAAGCGTCAAAAGTTATTCGAAAAACAAGAACAACAGCACTTTGATTACAACACTGCTTCTTATGCTTGAATTTTCTACATAATTATTTACATGGTTTAACAAAGTATCTAAATCTTTAGATATTTCAAACTAAAATCTGCTTTCACATTGGAGAAAGTTAAAATTTTTTGATTGATTTCTATAGTTGAGAATTCTAATTAATCAAAAGCTTCTGGTTCATCCATTTTCAACCAGAAATTTTTCTCAGTGTGCAGCAAACTCGTTCTTTCCGTGTATTTTGTCGTGCAAAATTTCATTTTAGTATTTGTACACAATGTAAGTATAACGGATATCATTACTTTAATAACACGCGAAATTTATCTACGAATATAAATACTTAATCAGCTGTAATCTCGGAAAATGTGATCACTAACTTTTCTTACGAAGCGAATGACGTACATAACGACGCAACATAAAACCAAGATATCGAAACATGAAGAGTACGCGTTCACGTTTCGATAAAAGTTCACAGTTTTATGTTCGATTACGTATTGCTTTAATAACAAGTAATACAATGTTAAATACGCGTATCACAAATGTCACATAATTTCGATGAAAAAGAAAGAATTAAAAAAACGAGTTATAATAAATTATAAATTATAATTAATGGAGAGACCCAAGATGTTGTTAATTAATGACGGTACTTACTTTCTTCTTGTACGCCCAGTGGCTGCGGACACTGCAGCGACTCGTATTGCGTTCTACCAAAGGCAGCACTGAAAATCGCCACCCTCTGGCCGGGATGGCAAACGAGATTGACGACTTCGTTCTCGCAAGCCACCTTACTCCTGAACTCATCTGAAACCACAAAACCAGCTTTTAATAAAGCGACCATCGCGCTATATTGTCGCCGTTGTCGCCGCTGTGCAAAACGCAATTATGTTCGCGACGCGACGCCGGTTTATGAATATACCTTATTAGCGAGCAACCATAATGATTGTATCTCATTGTTTTCGCAACACAAGTTAAAAAAAGATAAAGAAAAACTTCCTATTTTGTCGGAAATTGAGCCGAATCATGAGTTCCGGGAATGGATCTCCATAAGAAACACGATCGCTTTCTTACGAACGGGCGTTCCCTTGGGGTGAAAGGACAGACGTTGTCTACTCGTCTCGTTACGATCGTAACGTTGCATTCGCGAATTTCAATGAACCGGAATGGCTTGCAGCTGCCGATAGTACGTTTTTGCATTTCTCTCCCTGCGGGGTGCAGAGATCGCGTCGCATTGGGAAATTTCTTGCGATGGACGTAGTTTTTTGTGAGCTTACGGATTGCTGACGCTTGATCTTGCGTCGATATATTATATAATCGTGAATATCTGATATACAAGGTAAATCGCGATTCTTGTCAATTTTTAAATATTCTCGTATTTTAAATATTTTTTCTAAACAAAAATTTTATCGCAAATGTTGTTCCTTTATTTCAAAAGTGCTATTAATAATGTTAATTGGTGGAACCCTTTAAAAAACAATTATACTTATTCCTATATTCTTCAAAAAAAAGCTTATCAAATTTTATAATCCGAACTTTCGAGAAAATTGGAGTGCTAATTTTTCACATGCCCCCAAAAATAATACAATTTAAAAAAAACATAATTTTCGAGTTGTTACCATAAATGATAATTAAATAAACATTACTCTATTAATCATCAAAAGTATTAACTTTATGAAAAATTGTCGTAACATCACAATTCAAAAAGAGTAATTTTTTAAGAGTTGTGTAACGAAAATGACAAAAATGCCAATATTATTTGATTAGTCAATAATTGTCTGTCAAATTTGAAAAGAGATTT
Organism: Trachymyrmex septentrionalis; assembly: GCF_001594115.1. Lineage (NCBI taxonomy): Eukaryota > Metazoa > Arthropoda > Insecta > Hymenoptera > Formicidae > Trachymyrmex > Trachymyrmex septentrionalis. Next base: position 321,469 of record NW_017305779.1, on the reverse strand, counting down.
TTCCCTTTTCTGCAAAATTTAAAATGTGCAAGTTTTAAAATGGGTTACTTTTGAAGTGAGAGAGTGATATGTACTATACATCAATTAATATTAACAAAAAATTATGATTAAGTTATTTGCCAGTTAAGGAGATGATGGACCAAGTTATCGATATTACAGTTGTATAAAATTCTCTGAATTGATTGAATGGAATCAAAAATTCTTTTACAGGATTAAAGTAGACGCAAAATTAGATTTTGGTATAAAGTCCATTGCGCCACCTCTTAATTTTACATTTACTTTAATCCTGTAAAAGAATTTTTTATTTTGTTCAGTCAATTCGGAGACTTTATACGACTGTAATATCGATAATTTGATTCTAGCATCCCCTTAATCTTATGAAAATGCGAATTAAAAAAGCCGAGTAGTTTAGAGGATCAAAAAATCAACGATTTTTTATAAATTTTTTAGAAAAACAGTTACAGCTATCAATTTTAGATTTATATCTATATTTTACTTGCACTTTGTACAATATGTATGAATTTTATTTGAACCAAAATGTGTTAAAATGTCCGAGAGATAACAATGGCAGCAAACGTGTAATCCAAATGAGATTTTATCAAATTGCTGACATTGTGCAGCCACAACTAGTGCTCTAAAAATAAAAAATCAAACTGATTTGTAATTAATGATGTTAAATGTATACAATAAACCTAAAAATTATAAAAAATCGCGATTTGTTAAAATTACTTCTTTATAAAAAAAAAAAAAGTTCTTTTTTATAAAGATCATTATTTTTCCCATTGTCAAAAAACTATTATTGTTTTGAAAAATTTATTATTTTTTTCAGATTTACTGTATGGAGAAAATAGTTATAACGTGTAAAAAGCGTAGATCAGTGCGCCATTTTCTCTCTACAATGTAGAGAGCAAATTTGAAAAAACACGTTTCGAGAAAAGTGCGTTGAAAGTTTTGAATTAGAATATTTTTGTTTTTTTAGTACTTACAATAAATTTTTTTTTTTCAACGATTTCTGGGTCATAAAAAAATTTATCCTCTTCATGAAACTTCATGAAATATTTCGTTATTCAAAGAAGTAACAGCCGTACGGCGTGTCGCGACGGATCGAAACTCAAACGCGTCTAATTTTTACCTATGCACCATTACAGTAAACAGTGAATAATTCCATTATTCTACGTATTTCTATGAACGATTTTAGCAACATATTTTCAAGACTGTTAACTGTCCAAAAATGTAATTTAAAAAAAAATCGATTTTTTACCTTATTTTTTATTATTATTATTATCGACAAAATATTCATATTTGACAGATCAATTTCCACAGATTTTATATTTTTCGCTAATAAAAATCGTAATGCTGGCTCTCTTTTTAAAACGGCCCCATTCTCTTGAAAACTTAAAAAGCTTTATTTTATTATCTCTCTTGCCCTCGTAAACTCACAATTAAACGTGTTATTAAACGCGATCCTGTCGCAGCAATAGGCAATAAAAATTCCGGATGTTGTCCGGTGTATCCACCCGTGTTCGAGTGCAGCGAAACACCGTGGTAACTCGTTGATGTATCGCGGTTTTGTTGCGGAAGAACAAGTTTGACCATAACCCAGCGATCCCACACACCGGGCAACATCTTTTCATACCTCGATCATGTTTCTTAGCCACGCACGGAAGTCGGCGGGTGCACTTATGCTTGAGATAAAGTGTTATGCCCTGCTTTATTGAGTTGGCAATTTACGGCGGTTGCCATCGCCAGCTTTCGAACTTGTTCCACCGGTGAACCGAGGCCAATGGCTACCACCGCGATTTAAGGCAAAATTACGTGCAGCGTGAGGCCGTGCACACATTGTTTGACGCGATAGCTTCATCAGCGTGCCAAAACCACACACAATAAATGATATCAGCTAATCCTACCAATCCGCTATATCAGCCAGTTTTGTCTTTACTTCGTACTACCATAAACATTAGCTGACCTACATCTAGTTTCATTTTTTTCTATCCCATATTTTCGCTCCTCTGACAAAAATATCGCGTTTTCTGGATTCATACATATTTTTCGTTTTCTCTCTAAGCGTGTATACAATCTGCACCGACCTTTAACTAACAAGGACAATACATTGCGCTGATACAGTTTTGTTATGGCCAGAATTACTAATTTCTATATTAAAGGACAGAAAAATTGTAAAACTGTAAATTGTAGCTCTAAAACTCTGTAAATTTAATTTTAGTATAATGAAATAAATATCACTCTCATTTATTTCCTTCAACATGCATATTCTTCTTCTTCATACAATTTTATCAATATAAAATTCAATTAGCCTACTTTCAATATTATATTTTAATATTTTCTATTCAATATTCGTTTACACTTTCAACATTATTATACTGCAGTATTTTTAATTCCAATCTTGATAAATCGTATTTTTTTCTAAATTTATATATATTTTCCATTTACACTGTCTCATATACGGCTAGTAAGTACATTTAATCTAAACTTTTTAATGAACAGATATGTTATTATTATTTTATTAAAACAAAAAATTCTCTCTTCTATAACAGTAATGATAAAAGTTTGTATTGTTCTCATCTGTATATTTCAATCATGACACTTATCCCCCGAAATTAGCGTAAAGTACCTAATTCTTCAGACTACATCTATAGCATCCGAAAGTTAAACTAATCTGAATTAAGTATTCCTGGCCGTAAAATAAAAGATAATGCCATCGTGATACCATAATACTATAAAGGTCAACTTTAAAACGCGGAAATGGTCTACTCTTGTTAATACATACAATCTTCCATATTATCCACGGCGCATAAGATTATGTCGGTTCACGCGTTCCTAAGATTTTCTTACGGAAAATAACATCCGTATCGCGCTGTTATGACCACGTTACATGCAAACTAAAAATCGCTGCGCCATACCTGCCGGAACTCTCTCGAGGTTCGTAAAAGTGGTCGGCGCTATCCAACGGACATATCAAAGAACGGGGCCGTCAATGGCCCGTGAAATTTCGCCCGGAAGCACGAATTCATGGTATACACGAGAGAGATCGCGAAACTTCCTTATTGCCGTGAGATATTCCGTAGAGCTCCATAGAACAAGAGAAAAGGAGAGAGAGGGGGGGGGAGAGAAGAGAAAGAGAGAGAAATGTCCAGTCTGGGGTTTTAATTGGCAAAAAAGAGGAAGCACCGCCATGGCGAAGAAGAGTGGTGGAAAGAGGGTTGAAAGGGGAGAGAGGTAATTCCCTCGACGGAGGACTACTCGGAGCGACAATGGAGCTGGCTCCTCGCTTTTTCAGCAAAAGGCCGGGGCTTCGATCGACCTACTTTTCCTGACATCGATGGAATCTCTAGTTTCCACGTATGCACGTGTGTATGGAGCGAGGGTGAGAAAGGAGGTAAACGCGAGCGAATACGTGCCCTTCTCTTTCCGACAGGGCACGTCGGTACCCGGAGCGGCCCGTGTACGCCGAATGGAATTCTTTTCAAGGTACGTCCGGCCCTTTTTCGAACTCTACTTCGGTGCGGTGTGGACGCGGAGAAAGAATACGTGTCGAGGGTGACCGACAAAGCCAAGGAGCTGATAAAGATGGTCTATTAAATCCTGAGCTGGGTGAATCGCACGTTGTGTGTAATAATTATCTCTGCAAAAGGATTGGAATTAAAAAGTAGATTAAAAAAAACATACGAAAAGTAATAAAAATAAATGAACTGGGACAATTAGCTACAATTACACGCTGCGAATTGCACTGGCCGACAATGATTTTGTTAAATGAATAATTTCGATTTTCATTGTATCTTTTATGCAGATTTTGGAAATGAGATTAGAATTTATCCTACAGATTCCAATTTTTTATAATTAATATAACTCTTTCTTGAAATTTATATATTTTGCTAACGATAACTAGTTGTATGGAATCATTTTCTTAATTAAAATTAAGAAGCAATAAATTAAGAAGAAAAAGAGATAAATAAAATAAGTTTTTAATGCGTTTTTTACTCAAAAATTCTATCTTCACAAATTTTTAGCAGAAAACAATACAAAAAATATCATAAAAAATACTTTATCATTCATACAGATCAAATTAACATAAAAAAGTAAAATTTTGTCGATCAATGTTATTAAGTCAAACGTACGATAAACAATTCTATTATTCTGTAATTAATGCAATAATATATTTCAAGCAATAAAAAATCACTTTCAAAGTTTTAAATTTTCAAAGTAAGATTGCACCCACAGATCGAGAAATCAGGTTCTTAAAATGCTTATATTCATTAATCGCGTTCGGGCACGATCCAAGTATCCGATCTGATCATTATACGCGTTGCAAATCCCATCGTGATGCAAAACATGAAGCAACCTCGTTTATTCCTCACTACATTGATCATCGGTTGCATAAACAAAGCAAAAATTGATTAGGCAGATTAAACACGTTTGTATAAACGGCTTATTGTACATACATCAGTGCAATAAGTGGCACGTGTTGTCGCCGGATAGATTTGCGGGCGACGCGTGAGGTGTCGGCTGGCTTTGGCACGTAACGCGACACCTGTAATATGTAATCGCCCCGTTGATGTATTACAGAGGACAACCGCGTTAGCCACGTACAAGCGTCATCCCAGTGTTCACGTTTCATTTTTGGACGAAGTGACGGATGTAAATACGCGAAACGCGAATATACATTTTAATGGATACGCGAATAGAACTTTATTCAGGAATAATGGATTCTTCCCTTCTTCTCTCTATTTCGATAAAAAATATAGAGTAAAATTATCGAATGTATAATATACGTATCTACCTCTACATATGATATAAGCAGAATTTCAAGAATTTAATTTGACATAACATTAATTAATTTATAGATGCATCGTATTGTTAGAGAATAATGAGAAAACAGTTTGCCTGAAAATGTCATTATAATTAAAATAAAATTATAGAAATATGAAATTGTGCAATTTGCATTCAATGTGTTACACAACGAATTTACACAAAATAAAAGTATTATATACGTTGTAGTAACAAAGTTGCGTACGCCGCGTTTGGAGTGAACACGCATATGTTGTTTCAGATAATAAAAACTGCGGCAAGAATAAACTTTTGTCCAAAACGTTGCCATTATCATCATATTTCCTACGTGTCTGTTAGTGAACTGCAAAGTGCAACCGCATGCTTTCTAAATGACTGCTTGTAGTGTTTTTATTTCGTCGTTACATGCGACACTATATTCCAAAAAAAAAAAAAAAAAAAAAAAGAAAATTAAAGTAAAAGTTTTATAAAACGAACATTTTACTGGACACATGGAATTCTTGCTTATAGTTTCCTACACTCGTCATTTCGCGTTCAGAAAATTATGCGTTATGCTTAAGCCGTAAGTATTCTCAACAGAATTATCAGTGTGTAAAACGGTGCAGGAAATAACTTGCATTATACAATCTGTTTTTAAGGTTTTATATATTAAAGCAGCATTATAAATTCATCCTTTTTCATATTTTTCACGAAATAAAAATTAATCAAATGTTTATATTATTATACTTTACACTATTATATATATTATTATCTATACTTTATACCGTTTATTAATACTTTACATTATTACGCTGCAAGATTAATAATAATTTAATATGAGAATTTTTACACGACCATTAAATACATCTATTAAATAATAAAATGCTTGTTTAAATAAACAAGTTTATTTGAAGTCTCTGTTTTTAAAATGCCTTTTTCAAAAACTCATCTGTTTACTATATGGCTAGATATGTGTATCTACAAGTATCTGCCAAATATATTGTTGATCTATACTACTTGTCTGCTTTTACAAATAATTTTATTACTGCTGCGCTTCTCAAAATATTATATTTATGTGCCATATTGTATAATAACAAATATAAAATATGCATTAATATAATTAATATAATTAATGTATAAAAATGTAACAATTTATTATTAATATAATTTTACGTAATACTAAATATTTAAAGTACTTTTACGTGTTTTTTTAAGAATTTTTAATTAACTAAAGTATATATTATACCTTAATTAGTCTAAAAATAAATTGTTTGCTCTTAATTTTGACTTTTTCCTTTTACGTAGATCACTTCTAATAAAGAAATTAATTTTGAAGTGCTTCTTGCATTGGATCACAATCTTTTTATAGATATTAAAGATTATTCTAGAAGATCTTGGGGCAAGAACTTCTGAGATGATATTCAAAGCCATTGTCTTCTATATTACACGGCGCAAATACGCCAGGAAAACTTCTCAGCCTAGCTCGCCATAATATGTACTCTCGTTTCCCGAACTTTTCTTCGTATCTGTTCAAGTGTTCTATGCTTACTGTTCTTTTGAAAACGATCTCGCAGGATGATTGCGAAGCTTGTTAAGCAAAAATTGTCTTGTAAGTTACTCTACAATTAAATGGATTAAGTGTAGTATTTTTTATTTTATCTATTGAATACTACTGCACATTTAAATATATATTAATCTATTTTTTCTTTTCTTGATTGTAAATTAAAAGGTTGTTGATAGTCATGAAAAATGCTGCACACAAATTACTTTAAAAACTCAACTATCACACGTTTTAAAATATAACAAATTTTATTTTACGATTTTTAGCAATACTTGTAGATAAAAAAATATTCGTTTTAAAAGGCGTGCAAAATATCACATTTTTTTAAATAACTTTTATATCATATCTTGTTAAAAATATTCATATATGGTTACATAGAAACAAAATATAGAAAATAATGCATTTAATACTTCAGTGTTATCAGATGTGTTCTGGTGCAAATGGCATAAAAAAGCATACGTAATATTTTTAAAAGTGTAACATGCAACATGATATATTCACGATTTAAAGCACAAATCTACAGACTATAAATAATCGAACTGATATGTAAAAATTGTATATTGCTTTCCATTCAGTTCAAAGAATAAATTTCAATAATACCTACAATATGTTTAACTCTCAATTACAATAACAGATCACTTAAACTTAAAGTAAAAATTTTAGGTGGCTAGTATGATTGATATTATAAAGTTCTAAATTGTAAGAAAAAAACTTAAACTCCTTTCTGTACTGATTGCCATAAGGCGGAGATTCACTTGTATTTCAAACAGAATTTAGAATATAGATGTAATTTCCAGCAATAGGTAAAGGTTAATATTTTCTATATATTATAGTTAAATGTCTTATATTTGAAATTGAAAAAAAAATAAAAGAAATGAAAGCATTTTATGACTTTGTTATTCAACATTCCTATATCGTATGATCGAACTAAAACAAACTGGTCACGAAACTAGGTTTCTTGCGCTTATGTTCTGCTGGTAACCTTTTTCAACTTGCGAAACTGACATACCTTTGTTCTGGAGAGTGATTTAACGCT
>NW_017305779.1:287348-313990 GCF_001594115.1 Trachymyrmex septentrionalis | reverse complement strand
CGAAACTAGGTTTCTTGCACTTATGTTCTGCTGGTAACCTTTTTCAACGTGCGAAACTGACATACCTTTGTTCTGGAGAGTGATTTAACGCCAGCAATGCTCCGAAAAAACACTTGGATTTACCGTGTGCGCAGTAAACAATGAGATGACTGTGGCTTGAGCACGAGCTGCAGGAACCAGTGCGGACTTACAGAATGTAAAACGCGCCGCGATGGAGTATTTGCTATACTCCGTAGCAAAAATGACTTGAAGCTTGTTACTGCAACAGGTTGTCTTCATTGCTCTACGTGGATGCGTATGTATAGATCTCTGATATAACTGTTTAAACGCATGATTTTTGTTACTCATGCTAAGCTTAGTATAGTAAATGCAGTAAAATTCCATATATATGTAATACAAAGAAAAAATTTATAAACTTTTGATGTCTAAAGCAGAAGTATTAAAATTTGTTCTTCGAAAGAAACAAATAAATTATTGCTAAAATAATAAAATTGTGTGACATCAAGGCAAATAGGAGTTCACGAATAAGATTACATAAATATTATAAAACTAAAGTGAGTATATAATATAATAAAAAATTTACTGTTAATAGACTAAAACAATATTTAATCAAATCGCATTACATGTTTCAAACTTGTAGCCAAAACATGTAATATGATTTGAATAAATATTGTCTTAGTCTATCAATAGTTAATTTTTTATGATGTTATATTCACTTTTTATAATGTTTTATAATGTTTACGTAATCTTACTCGTAGACTCCTATTTGCCTTAATGTCACATAATTTTATCATTTTAATATTGAGAGTCCTGTTTTGACTTACTTAAATTATCGCTAATTCATTTAAAATAAATAAATTCAATTAAACATTCCTATTTTTTAATACTTTATTTTTAATTATCTATTTAATTATGTAGAATAATAAGAGTAGGGGAGAATGAGGGAATTGCGAACAGAGTAAATGCAAACAATATTACAGTATTATATTGTAGTGATAACCTCACATTTCTCGCAATCCATTGATATATGCTTAATGTCATACTATAACATGTGACCATAGACCGCACATGCTATTTAAAATAAATACCATTAATATGTTTTCAATAATTTTGATGTAGGAGAGAATGAGAGAATTGTGAATACTTATACAGGAAAAATTAAATAAAGCCAAACAAATAATAAACAGTAATGAGGCAATAGAAATCAGCGCAGAAATCAATGCGCAAATTCAATGAAAATAATTGTTTAATTTAATGACATAAATCTTAAGTCGCGCAACAAATTATTTAAACATTAAACAAACGTATATTTCGACTCTGTATTTGTCATCATATTAGCGAATTTTTAATAATACCATAATTACAAATGTTCCGCTTTTTTTCCTAGTAATTGTGATTTATTAAACAAGAAACTATATATTATATGGTTTCTACTATAATTCTGAGCGATTAAGTAAAGCCGATAATTATTTATTAATTACAGAAGCTTTTTATTCAAAGAAAATTGACTTTAAACGCCCGTATTGCAGCGAATTCCGCACAGTAAGGTGATTTTATTTTTTGTTTAACTATAATTTATTTTTTGTTAATTGACTATATTACAATTTATATTAATAACATATAAATGTTAATTATTGTAGTTTAAAGTCAAATAATTGAATATTTTTTTTAACGAAGACTTCTATTAATTGATAAATAATTAATCATTGGTTTTATTTTTAAGTCTTTCTTCCTATTCGCCATAAAATTAAGGCACTCGTTAACAAAATAAAATCCTAATAGCAAGTTATATTATTTTTATAGCTAAACTTCGATTTCAATTCGGTCTCAGAATAATCGCAAAATTACGTTTTCACCCGCAGTAAATATTCCCGCAGCCACCGGAATCGATCGGAATTTGCCGGATCACGTCGCACCTGGGAATTTCTCCGCGAGCCTCCCGCCGTCGTGCGTGTCGCGCAAGGAATTTCATCGATATCACCGGTTCTTATGCGAGCGGCGAACCAACCTAACGCTCGATGTTCGCATAAAAAGGAATCGGATGTCTCGGAGAAAAACGATTCCTTTTCTCTCTCTTGAAGGTACAACTCGATCTCACATCTGTTCGCGCACGTTCGCGCATGCATCCGTGCGGACGTACGTGTGAGTGTATCTGCATGTATATGGATGAGGGTACTTACAGGGACGGCATTTGTAGGCGACCTCGATGTACTTCCGTAATCCAGGACAGGGATCACCTTGGAAAGTCTTCGGATCAGTGTTGAACTTGCACTGCCGCTTTTTTTGACAAACTCCAACCACCATCTGCAACAGTGAGTGCTAACGCGTCAATGAGAAGATCCGTTCACTTTGCGATCAGAATCGATAAGAATTACAAACGGTATCCCTTTATATCTTTTCTGATTTCTTTCGAGCACCAATTCGCGCTGTTAAGAAATGTTGCAATTTTACCTTTTAACGTAATTCATTACAAAAGTAATATCCTATACGTATATTTAATTTAACTGTCAGGCAAAAAAATGTGTCATAAAATAAAGAAAATTATCTTTTAAAGATAAATCGCGAAGGTAACACTAATATATATCATAATAAATATTATATATATCATTTCATATCAAACTATGTGTTGGATTATTTGTTAAAATCATAATTAAAGTACTTAGAAAAAGCAAAAGTAATTAAAATCTTTTAAAATTTTTAAAAATAAGTAATGCAAATATATATCAAAATCATTAAGCAATTATGCACAGATCATTGATGCAAAAAAGAAGAAATCCAACAGAAATTAATATAATAACATGAACAAACTGCAATGCAATAGAACAATCTAGTTTGATGCCGCTTTGAAGACTAAAATTACAGAGAAATCTTTTGCCGCGATTATTGCAATTGATATAAAAGGTATTCATCTGGATAAAAAAAGCATATCAAAGACGGTAGACAAACTGTGACAACTTCAAACTAAACCAGTTAGCTTTTGCATGAAATAAAGACATAATTTTGCAGCCAAGCGTTTTCACCGACGAGTTTGATTTTGAAATGAGATTATTTTTGCTTTTTTCATGAAAAGCTGTCGGACAAAGTAAAACTAATATCGTTGAGGTCGACCTGCATAACAAAATCGTATGCCATGTGCCAATATTTGCGAGAATAAATCGATAAAATGAGCGATGAGCTGTTCATAAAGATATAAATAAAAACATTTAAATTTTTAAATATTACCATATACCACAGTGATCGAATTGGTATAATAAAGATGCTCGTCATGGAATGAGAAATCCAGATTTAAACTTTGAGATGACATTTTTCGCAATAAATCCTCTACTAATTTAAGAATAATGATATTGATTAGCATCAATGTTCTTAAATTGCCTGTTGATTTAATATGAGATATTACTATCTCAGTTTCAGTTTAGGATTGCATTTCAAAATTAAAAATTAAATCGGTATGCACTGGTATATTTACCGAATTGGTGATATTTAAATTCATACCAAAATATTATTAAACACTAATCTAGCTCATAGCGAATAAGGTATTTTTCTACTTAGATGTGTTATTCATATATCGCTCTAATGTCATTTATTATGATTTAAATTTTTAAGATTAAATTTTTCAATACTAAAAATCTTTATTTAATTATTAAATTTTTAACTCATTCCATAAACATTATATTATAAAGGATAAATCGCAAACATTCATAAATGAATAAAAAATATTAAAATAAAGGTTACGTAAGAGTTAAAGTTGTAACAAGCGGTTATAACCTTTTGACAAAAAGTGAAGTAAAAACTATGTCCCAACTTCCACGGAAATGCGTTTTCAACGTTATCCGGAACTGCAACGATTGGATTTCGCGGAAGATAGAACGGAAGAGATAAAATAGTGAACGAGTGCATAAAGCGAAAAAAGATATATGGTTTTTTAATTAAGAAAATTTCCACTTGAGTAGTATAAAAGCATTAGCTGTCGAAAGCGAGTAACATCATCACGGGAAATCATCCTTTCGAGTTTCACGTTCCTGAGGAGTCATTGGTTATCCGATAACGCCTGGTGATATTCGCACATCGCTGAAAATTCCAAGGATTCCATTTTCAATCGGCTAATTACATGCAAAGGCTCGAGTTACATTGCCTTGATTACGTTAAATGCAATTTAATCGCGTTATATGAGAAGCATCTTAATGAACTGAGTAGTAATTTTAGTCGGGAAAACGCGTAATGTCAATAACAGTCCATGTCATATACGAGTAAAAGACGAAAATAAGAATATAAATCGCAAATTGACTTTGAGGTTATTTTAGTTTTAAAAAATCTTAGCCAAATCGATTAATTATTTCTTTTCACGTTTTTAATTTTAAATTTATGTTAATAAAAGATATTTCTACTGCATTTCAATATATTTTTTATTCCTGATTAAATTCACCCTGCACCTCGTGTCACATATGTAATAATTAAAAATCAATGAACTCACTCATAGAAATGTGGAAAAAAATGTTCATTGTAATAGTTATAATATCTCGTGGGAAAGTGAAGGAAGACAGAAGACCCAGCGTGGGAAATGTGGAAATTACGTTCCCAGGTTTCAACCTGCTACCGACACATTCACGTTGAGATTCTCGTATGCGACTCGATCGCGTATGTGTTCTCGCGTATATACGATATCCATCTAATTATCGGCTCTCGAAGTTTCCGTCTTGGGCCATTCTCCTGCATTTCACGTATACGTGGCGAAGGTTCCCGTGGGAGAAATCGATTTTCCACGTGCGTCGATACATTCTGACCGTTTCCATGTCGTCCGTCACTATAAGTAAACGTTTACCGTTCCATCGAGCGACTTCGCCCCAGGGGCCAAAGTCAGGACGCGTAATTCCGCTTAAACCGCTACGTTTCTCTTGCTGTTGTATCAGGACCCGATATCGTAAACTAACAAACCAATCTCAGCGCAAGTAGGACCATCGCTTTGATATTAGTTGAGCTACTTCAATTTAAAGCAACACGATTAGCAATATACGAAGCCCTCAATATATTTCAGGAGATACTCTCGCTCGTTATTCGCGCATCTCGGATATTACTTATATATCGATGCGCGACAAGAATAAGAGCTTCGGCTCAAAGTAAAGTGAACTAAATATACAAAGTGCCACGAAACCAACGTAAATCCTCGGACGATAAAATCGAGCTATAAACTGAAGGATATCAGCATATCGGATCTCAATCTTATATAGATACACAGACGCTCGATCTCCTAACAAAGCTGTAAAACGACTGGTTCTAGTTCCCTTAGTCCCTCAATCAATCTCGATCTATCTCCCTTTATTCAATTATAAATTCGTTTAAGTTTACTCGTTTTGTAATATCGGCTCGTTTATGCGTAAATATTTCCTCGCGAATCCTCGTTATCGATATTTGTACATCCACTTCAGTCTCAATCTTCCTTTCAGTTCGTGATTTACATACGTTCCACGCGAAGAACGCGTCTACGGATGCACACGAGCGCACCCGTCGCTTTTATTCCGGCAAGCCGCGACTTTAAATTCCTACCTCTTTATGGAAGCAGCGACGTATGTCGCTGAGAAGTTGCGCAGAGGGTAAGCACTCGCGCGGAAAAGCTCTTTCGCGAGATTCGAATCGCTTGGCGAGGCACGGAGCCACTTTCGAGTCGAACTCTCCTTATGGTTCTACAGGGAATACGCCTTCATTCAGGAATACGGCTTTCCAGTCGAAAATTCCCATGCAACTTGTACCCGAGAAAAGTACCGCCGCTCCGCGCTGATTCGTTCACGCGAAGTCATACCGGAAATGCTTCTGTCGTGAAAACAGAAGCGTCATCAGGGGTGGCCAGAAATTTCTCGTGTATTGGAAGCCAATAGCTCGAGCGATCGCCTTCTCGCGAATGATCTCGAACCAATCATACCGTCAATTCTTTTATGGTAAGTATAATATATATCGGAATATAGACTGTACTAACAAGAATTAAAGGTATATTATGGAATATTCTCATTTTTTTACATCCAACATTTTAGATGAAATAGAAAAGTCGATACAAAGAAAAAGGTCACAATTTGAGAATATACTTCAATTACTTCTTCTATTATATAGAAAAACTTATATCACTATTAATTTCCCTTTATGACATTTAAAGGGGAGCGTTCTATACGCGTTCTAACGAAATAATACATCAGTAGATTTTGTGTTAATAGATGTATTATTTATTTTAAATATATGAGTACATAGTTTTTACGATTTGCAATCGTTTGAATTTCTATTTATTGAATTTTATGTTCAATCTATGAAAATATTTAAATTTTATAACTATCTAAAATCAAAAGCAATATAAATGATGAAAGTATTTTAAAACTCCATAAATTGTTCAGAGTTAACTATAATCGTAAGTTGATCCAATATGAGAACATAGTAAATAGATTATAAGCACACTTCACTATGAACTTGTTTTATGAGTCGACGACCTTTTGTTGAGAGACCAAATAAATCGTTCAGGAAGAAAATTCTTCCACGGTGTTTGGCCCGTTGAACTATCGACCATCATTGGTTTCTCTGTAGTATACGTTACAATCTGCCTGTAGAAAAGATTCAAAAGCGCTATAAATCCCGTAGAAAACATTACGGATAGTCATTGAGGTAAGGCGGATTATCGTGTACGTCATAAAACTACCTATCACTGTTTTATGGTTCGATCTTTTGTAAAAGGATTAACAAAGACTCTATTTCTTAGCAGAATTCCGGTGATAATATATCACACGTACATTTGTACACATAAGAAAAACGGCAAATTTTAGTATTTTATAAAATTTATATGTTAAGGAAAGTAAGCGTCGTCGAGCGAATCGTATATCCAGTAGCTAAAAAATATCGCGCAATGTGCAAGAGAAAGCGTAAATCTTGTGAAAAGCAAGATCTGCAGAAGAGGATAAGATCGTCGACGAAATAAAAGAGTTACTCCATTTTCGCATTCTGGTGGGATCATACGTACAATGGTTCCTTCCTCGGTCGGTGGAATATGAAATATGAAATCGATACGCGGACTCTCGCGAAAACCACAAACCGGATGGATACCGGCGAAGATTTTTATTGTATACCAAAGGTAAGTTATTATATTGCAATATCGTGCGAATAACACCGCTTTTTTCGAGAGAATAGAACCGGAGACCATTCTGAATTACCAAGAGACGCTTGATCTTTCCGAAGACCGCATTGCTCAGTGACGTTAACATAAATCTAAAACTTGTTTTATTATACACGGAAAGAACGATTTCGTTAAAATATCTAAAATTTAGCTAGATACAGATCTAAAAATAATTTCGTTTGACTATCAAAGTAATTATATAAAATTCAAACTGGTTGCTAGAATGTCAAAACTTTTTGCAACATTAATCATGCTTGAGAGTTCTACTTAGTTCTTTTTAAAGGCACAACAAAATTGTTTTCAGATATGTATCTAGTTAAATTTTTAGATATTTCAGCAATGCAATTTTTTTCGCATATATGTCTTTAATACCAAGTTTGATTATAAAGCAAGTTTCAGTTAAGACGAGCAAGATAGTACCGTAAAAAATTTGTAACGTAAAAGATTGTTACTAATCTTGTATTCGATTTCCGCTTTTATACATTTAAATCGTAACTTTCATAAATAAATAATTTAATATCGAAAAAAGAAGACTAAAAACGTACATTCTAAGGAAACCTTTATATTCGTCATCATTTCGTCACAATCTCGTTATATCATCGTGCCATTTTCTCTCTCTTGTCTTTAGCCCGCGCGACCTCAAACGAATTTGTCAGTTGCATGCTTCACGAAACACAGAGGTGCCGTTTTCAGGTCAGTTACCATTATTTCACCAACTAAGATTTTAGACCAACGCGGGATGTATCTCTTTACCCGCTCCCGCGCGAGATCCATAATTGCCAGTGAATTAAGTTCAAAGAAAACAAGTTTTCGTGCGGGTGCATTCTCCACGGAATTTTCTCGCGGAGTTTCTTCCCGCTGCTGCATTCCTGTTGAGAGAATAAATCGTACACACTGATGCTTTTCTCTCAACTTCTTGACTTGCTCGATTACCATTCTCGCGAAAACTTTGCGAAAGCTCCTTTGATGATATTTACAGTTACATCTGAGTACATCTGTTTGCGTCGCCTTTGACGAAGCTTCTTCCTTTAGCTTGTTTAAATCGAACTCACTCGACAATTTTGAAAAATCACAAGGAACGAAAAATAAAGTCAAAGGCGAGAATTCGGAATGTTAGAGGTTTTTACGTTTAAATATTCACACGGAAGGAACAGTTTTGCTGAAATAACTAAAATTTTAGCTATACATATCTAAAAATAATTTTGTTAGTATCATTTATTATGTACCATCAAAATAATTATGATGGGCACTCAAATTGATTGCTAAAATATTAAAATATTTCTATAATAACATGGCTCATATTATGCTTAAAATTTCTACAAAATTATTTTAATAATCCAAAAAAATTATTTCCGGATTTGTATTTAGTTAAATTTTTAGATATTTTAGCAAAATTGTTCTTTCCATACAATTTGATATTAATATAGAGACATTCTTTATTGTCTTTTTTTTTCGTGTAAATGAAAAAACTGACAAAAATGATCGTGATAAGAAAAATTGTGAGTATTGTGACAATCTCGATCTCGTGCATGTGTAAAATCATCCAATAGACAAGAACGATAGCACTCTGATTCAGACACGAGTTCATACATTTGAGCGAGGTTTACGATGCTTGAAGCGAACGAAGGTTAACCCTAAAAGAGGTGGGGTTCACTTTACGATTCTTTCCAGTTCGGTACTCACACGGGATAGAACTAGAAGAAGATGAAAGTGGGATGAATATATCATCCTGTTCCAGATTAGAATTGAGGAGTTCACGAAGAGCTAATAAATGTAAACCATTGAATAAAGTTTCGAAGTGGAGAGATAGAGAAATGAAAGTGTTGTCAGAAATGGAACAGGCGTGAATAACGGCGTAAAATCTCTCTCACAATCAGGTACACAAAAGAACAATTTGGAAGTATCTAAAAATTTAAATAGATCTGAAAATAATTTTGTTGTCCAGCGAAATAATGTAGATTTTACGAAACTCAAGCATGATGAGCAAAAAGTTGCAAAAAGTTTTGACACCCAAACAATCAGTTTGAAAGTCCTACATAATTATTTTGCTGATTCTAACAAAATTATTTTCAGATCTATATTTAATATTGAAATACTCCAGAGAACCGTTCTTTTCGTATGTATCAGGTTAGATCGAGCAATCGTGATATTACGAAATGTCGTAGATGTTATGAAACGGAGATGACACATCCTACATTTGATCGACGTTCGAATTCTTCAGAACTCACGAATTTAGGCTGCTCAGATTGAACGGAGTTTGTACTCGCCAACTTCCTTTCGGGAGCTGAAGAGGCAGAATCGGAAGATAATCGGAATTTAAAGTACGTCCAAATATTAAACTTTCACAAGAAAATGGAATCGTGTCTTACCAAGTTTAGCAAATTTGTGACGTTCGAGCGCTATGCCATTACACTAGAAATACCTATGTGATCAACCTTTTAACTTATGATAAAAAGAATATCGCATTAAAAGCGTTCGCCGCATTTCAACCTTGGCATAATTCAATATCAACTTATACATAATAAAATTCAATATTACTTCTAATATATAAAATTTCTAATTATTATTTTAAAAGAAAAGCTATAATATCTTATTAGCATGCCATACTGTGCTATTACCAATCAGCCTCAAAAGATTTTAATTATTTTTAAGAAACAAAAAAAAAAGATTTTTAATGAGAAAGAAAAATTAATTGTTTGGTAGTAATAATGAAAAATAATATTTCCAAAAAATGTTTAACTTTCTCGTAAACTTTAATTCATAAAATGTTGTATTTGATTTTTACGTTCAATTAGATTCTAAGTCAATTAAATCGATCAATATGTCCACGCAGCAACAATTTGCAATAAACTTGAAAAAACCACATATGCTGCCGCTTCGCTCAATCGACATTTACCTGTTCAAAATAGGAAAATTTCATTGGCACATACCTGCACTGATTGCGGCCAGATGCATGTGTGATTCGTTGGTTTGTCCGCCGTGATCATCAGAGGAACGGACGAGTTGCATTTGCTGATGCCGTGCATTCCCGTTCTTCCATATTGAGCGTGTTCGACAAGGATGGTTGTACCAGGCGGACATTTTAACGTCATTGTTTCCTCGTCGCAAGCCGCACGTTGATAGGTCTTCAGGGTGCCTGACAACAGGGCTATCAATTAAAATAGAAAAACCGCACGACGCAAGCGACATAAAATAAGATTAACGAATCAATCGATAATGATATAAAAATCAAATAAATAAAGTAAAATTATATCAATGTTATAATCGATAATAATCAATTTATAAACGGATAAAAACGAAATATTAAATAAAGATGTCGCAGAAAGGTGCAATATGAAAAGTAGATAAAAGAGGTTCAAGCCACACGTAAATTATAGAAGAACAAAAGAAGAAATGTAAGCGGTCGCATATCGAAGATCGATCGATGAGCCGTAATGGCATCGTCACCACAACAGTGATCAATTTAAAGGGATTGAGAGTAATTAACGAGTCGATCAGCCAGGATTGGTTGGCGATGGAGTGGGAACGGATGTATCAATGGCACAAATTCGCCCGCGAAAGCGACGTCGTTTCGTTTACACACGATACGCGGTTCAACATAGCGGGAAGCAGTCGACATTTGCGGAATTTAACGCGGAGATCGTTCGTGACGATGGAGTTTGCGGACGGAACCGCAGACGGTACCAGCGTGTAAATGCAGATTCGCGCGATAATTTCGCGAGTGGCATCCAATAAAGGACGGTACGGTCGTAGAAGTTTTCGAGGAAATAGTGAAGCGATTGTAGCAGCGTATACATATATATGTATATACACACCCCACACACACACACACACACACTCATGCATGCACGCAAATATATATGTTAATAGTCAGTATGTGAGATAATGCGTGATGAAATGTGGCAATATCCATTTCATTATAAATTGATTAATTCAAGCGTTAGAACATGTGTGAATAAATAATAAGATAATATAGTGCCAACAAACAACATTAATATAGCATTTTCAATGTATAGATGCGATATTTTCAATGCACAAATTTTCAAGCAAAATTTTCAAGCAAGCGCAAGATAAATTAAGTAAATATGTCAATGTATGTGTCACCATCACCAATGTGTTAATATGTCACCATCACCGTAGTAGAGTGTTGTCACCACCGCCACCAAACAGCCCATGGATGAATGCAGGCCGTCGTTGCATCGTCCCGATGAGAAATATGAAAAGTAAAACAGATGAGAAGCTTGTTAGTTATGTCGTGAGCAGTCACGTACGAGATGCAGAATATGCAAATTTTTCAATATTTCCTAACTCCGGCAGAAGGAATTGCGCACGGAGGAACGAGTCGATAATTCACGCGGCGACGAAGGAACATCTGTCTGACTCGATATTGGTCGTTTCTCCTGCGACGAGGCGCTCGTGGTAACGCGGCGGTAAAGCATAGGAGATACGCTTCCCAATTTTATTGAGTAAATTTGTAGAACCAAAGGAGATCGAAATCATGTTGATTATTCGAATATGCCCGCAATTATATTACGAGTACTGTTGCGCTGTCTTTCGCAAATATTAAATACTCCTGAAGATTTTGAATAAGACACGATATTTCAACGGTATCTTTTGAATATATAATACATAAAGTGGCAATAAAGTTCGATGAATGTTATAAGAAAAAAATCATTAAATACCATTTAATTAATATACAATGATCATTATTGTCCTTTAAAGTAACCTGCTCTAGAGGCAATATACCATTTTTATCTGTAAATACTATTCCACAGCTCGCAGCAGTTCGTACAGCTTGCGGAAATTCTGTAAAAAATCATTTTTGGATATTGCCTTAAGTCTTATTGTTATATTCACGTTCATCGATTCTGTACGGCAATTTTTGAGTCAGCGTTACGTTATCATTTTGAGTTATTTGCATTCTCCCTACTCTCCGAATTTTGTCCCAGCAGATTTCTCTTTCTTCCCTAGAGAAGGCAATGAACTCGACTTATAAATATTTCGGACAGGATAGTGTACAAGATTTAAGGCGATATTAAAAAATGCCTTTTCACAGAGTTTCCGCAAACTGTACGAACGTAGTCAGAAGTTTATTGCCTCGAGGGAAGAATTACTTTAAAGGACAATGAAGGTTATTTGTATTATATATTCATTAAATGGTGTTTATTTTCTCATAATATTCAGCGAATTTTATTGCCACATTACGTATACTTTATCTTGTATTCTTTTTCATCAAAAACTGTATTCCTTGATTTATTTTAAAATAAGATTAATTCCTTATTCTTAAGATTAAAGATTATTGTTCAAACAATAAATGATATATTAAATATAATTATTTGAAAACATTTAATATAAACTTTATAGCAACTAAATTTAAAGTACCAGAAAATAAACTTGATATTACTATCTAAAATATTAAAACAATTATCTTACATACAAAAGTGAATATTATATTGTACTATATATTTCTTGAACTGTTCATTATTATAATACAACGCATAAGCTGTGAAAAAATAAAATATACGATTATTAAATCATTGTTGTAACCGTATCGTAAAATATATTTAAATTATGTCAACCAGTAATACTGTATACTCTGTGACATTGTGTAATTCTGAACTAATTCGTTGCTTTTTCCATCGACAAGATTCGCAATAATGTCGTGACATAGCAACGTTGAGAACTAGAGTGCTTCTCGACATGGTCGCTACATTGTCTTGATAACGACCGTCTTCGTCCCAGGTTCTAGATTATATGCATAAAGCCGAGCACAAAGAGTAATGCATACAAACGATTGTTGCAGCGGCAATAACAAACCTAGGTCCGCTATTACATTCCGTGGCCCTCTCCGCGCACGTTCGTAAATCAACGACTGCGAGCATGCAAACTGTAAAGTGCTGAACTGCGCTAGCAGCTACTTGGGATCTTCGGGGGACCGCTGTAACTCGACTACGTGATTGGAATGACCAAGCAATTCGATATGCCCCTTGATCTCTAAAGGTGAAGAATGCGCATACACAATTCACCGGTAAAGAATGTGTAAAATTTCGCGTATCGCAATTCGATTAGATTTAATCGAGTAACTTCTCTGCGTGATCTCTTTCTCTATTTCCCTATCTCTCTCTATCCCTTCCATTCTTCTCATTCTTATGTATGCAGAATATCGATGCTCTCTTCCGTTCCTGTATCTATTGAAATAATCACTTTGTCGCCATCTGTGCATGTCGCCATTGCAAAAAGAACATAAACTTTGAGAAATATTGGATGATACGATAAAAATTTTGAAATAATTCTGCAACAGTTCTCTTATAATATTTATTTGTTATGGTATTTACATCACACTTTTTGGTTATTTAGCCTTTAAATCGTTATAAAAAACATTTTTTCACGTCAAACCGTTAAATCGTTATAAAAAATATATTTTTTCACGTCACAAAGATCCAAAAAATATGTTGTATTTATGTTCCTGATTTTAAAAATACATAGTCATATATATTTTATTATACATATTTCGCGTTTATAAATTATTTATATTATTCTATTTGTTTAAAATCTGGAATTATTACTATCAGTATAAATAGCGATATTTATTATATATGTAATATGAAGAAAGATTTTGTTCCACTTTTATCATGTCATTTTTCTTTATTTCAAGAACCGGGAATATCACTACTATTTTCGGATACTCTATTTTCTCAGCTACTCGTTATTCTACACTCAATCAACGTCTATTCATTGCTGCGCATGTACATGCTGGTAGACGACTAAAAAAAAGGTTTATAAAAATTCTACGTGAAACATACTCTTATTACCGAAACTAGGTTAACGACAGTCTCGAACAACACCGTATTCTGATTTATCTTTTATAATAATTATGAGAGCTCGTACGGGAATTAAACACGGGATATCGCGGATTAATCAAGCTTAATGACATTTACGTATTATTATTGCATTTTAGATACGAATAATACGATAAACACGCACATAAACACATCAACATTAAAAATATTGCAAATTAACATAGGTTAATTAGTAGTTTTACAAAGTTCCAAAAAATACATACATATTTTACATATTTTATAAAGAGCGAGATCATTGGTAAAAAAAGCTTATGTATTATAAAATAGAATTAATATTAAAAAAAAAATATATATATATAGTGTTGTATCATACATATAATGCAAATTCATTGTATCCTGCTATACACGTATCCCGAGTGTAATCTCTGGAAAAAACAGTTTTACTAAAGTATTTAAAAATTTAGCTAGATATAAATCTGAAAATAATTTTAGATCATCAAAATAATTATGTAGCTACAATTTTGATGACAATGCTGTTAAAAGTTTTAACAATTAGTTTAAGTGTCCTACATAATTATTTTGACTGTTCAAACAAAATTATTTTTAGATTTGCATCTAGCTAAAATTTTAGATTTCTTCAGCAAAACGTGTTCTTTACACGTTAATATTTTACAATTAATAATCTGTATTTTCATTATAAAACTTCATTATGAAAATGTTGTCTGTTAACAATATCTGTATATCATAAAATTTGTTACATTTTAATAGACAATTTCAATAGATAACAATTTAGTTATAATTAGGTGTTATTAATTTCTTCTATCTTGAATAATTAAAATTATTTAAATATCATCTAAAAAAGGACTTCACGAAAAAAGATGACACGATTTATATTGTATAATAATAAAAAATTATTTTGTGCAATTATTGCAAACTTTTGATAAAAACACTTCTTTCTTTATATATATTTAAAAAAAACAGCAGCTGTGCTTAAGACGATTCTTTCTTTTTATCGAATGTTCTTTCTCAAAGCGTTCAATTTCGCTCTTATCCTGTCTTCCACTTACACGGACATCGTGCTCACACTTTTATGGCGACAAGCTGTAAAATAACTCACAGCTGCGGAAGTAAATTGTTGTTCTGGTAACGGATGAACATGAAAGCGGAAGTAGGACTGTGAATTCGAATGTTTATTCAGTCGCTACCTTACGAGCGCGACTTCCGCGGGGAACACATTATTTAAAAGGTCCATTTATCGGGTGGATCGTATATCGTGTATCGAATCGAAAAGACAAGAGGACAAAAGCTGGAAAACAGCTTGTAAATATACAGCTTGACATGAATGGCACGTCCGTTCTCACTTTAGGCATGTTGTTTTACCATATGATTCCTATTACCTTTCCAATCTTGTGACTATTCACAATGTACAATATATTTAATTAATTAGTTATATATGTTATTTTGTTATACGTTACTGTAAATGTAAAATATGTTATGTTACTATATATTATTATACGTTATTGTGAATATGAATAGTAATGTATAATTACAAAATTGTCTAAAATTTTCGAATCAAATTTAAATATAATATAATGGAAATAATAGAGCTAGTCGTATATTGTTTTACTTGATACATTAATTCTAGACTACAACACTTCATTGTGAATTACATTATTACCTTATTTCGTAAAATTTATTACTAAAAAAACCCCTGTGTAACTTAAAGAAATAATATTTTTATTGACAAATCTTTGGAACAATTATACTTTGAAAGAACTACAGTTTAAAAAATAATTGAAACAATTAAGGAACACAATCAAACGTTGACATTATGTGCAATATTAATATTAATATTAATGTTAATATTATGTGGGGAAGAGCTACTCGTGCGCGGTAAATAACTATCGAATTTTTAAGAATTTTTTATTTTAAGATTATAATTTTTACGACACTTTCGTAATCTAGAATTAAATATGTGATGATGCTACATCTCTTATTGTAAAGAGATTACAGAAGTTTTGATCCGATAAGTTCTTATTTTAACTGCAACTTTGAAATATTTCGCGATGAAAGATTAACCCAAATCGAACGTGCACGTAGAGATATTTCGACTTAATTCGTCCGGCTAATCCAAGGTTTAAGGTTCCTTGAAACGAAGCTTACTAGAGGATTAAAGTATCGTTGATCCGAACGGATACTATGGATACAATGTAAACATAGGAGTCCAGCAAGGAAGTTCGAGAATAATGACCGTACTAGTTTCGCAACATCGCGTACAATTATAAAAATTATGGTTAAAGTCTTGCTAAAATATAAGATAATGAAATATGTTAAAAACTAATTCATTTTCACTAAGAAAAATGGAAAACTTTTTGATATTTTTCTTCTTATACATCTTTTAAAAACATTAATAATGCAAATAATTTAAATAAACAAACATGTATAAATATTAATGTAATAAAAGCATATTATATTACCAAGCTGTAGCGCTATCCGATAAAAATTATAAAATGTTTTAAGAGAAGAGCGTAACATGAAACGTCTTTATCATTATTAATTGTAAACGATATTTCCAGCAATATCTCGTTTTACTGTTCCGTTTGAAACTATTATTACAGTAACGTCCATTTCGATTTTAATTGTTGTACTAATTAAATTATAACTTGCACGACATACGCCAACGGTTACGTTTTGCAGCTACTACTCACTCGCTAGAACTTCTCTTGAATCTAATTGAACGTTAATGTGCGTTTACGAAACCACATAAAATATAACATTTATGATATAACGTTTAAGATTAATTTCACATTAAATTAACAAAGGACTGCAGCATCTGACAAACATGTATCACAGATACTCATCTGCAAAAGTTAATTATACAATCTAAATATCAAATATACAACTGCATATTTAAACTTGTTAATAAATATAATAAATTAATAAGTAGAATAGTGCCTATTTATTGACATTATACTACATATTTTGCTTTTAGTATAATTATCATTATTGCGTAATATAAAATAATAAGTTAAATAAATAAATAAAGAGGAACCAATATAAAAAATTAGACAAACTCTCTTAGTGTCTAACAATATTTATATGTAAATTTTAAATATCTTCTAGTTTATATGTATAAACTGCGCCCCAATTATACTATTGGATTTTACAAAACAATAAACTCTTTTGATTATAATATTTCATAAAACTTCAAAAAAATATAATTTCCATTGTACTTTTTTTTTTACAAATTCTTTATGTAAATCATCGAAAAAACGTATATGAAATACATACATGTAAAAAAATCTCGTATTAAATTGTATTATTTAAGATGTAAAATTCATCTTGATATATATGTATATATCATAAATAATTTCATTTAACAAAATTATAATACTTTCGTATAAATAAACTAAACTGTCAATAATAACTGTACCGATAAATAAAGATTATAAAAGAGCCAATTGCTAGTTGAGATTTGTAGCTAGATACGATGTCCGTTCTGATGGTTTCATCGTTACGAAAACCGGAAGACGTGCAGTCTGAACTGCTTACGAAGTAACTTGTACAAAATTCGCCTCGTACCCGTTCGTTTCTGTGGAACAACTAAAATCTGGAAATGATGCCAACTTTTCAGAACTCAACCATCTAGAGCATTGTAGTCATTTCCTGTCTTCCCCTCTCTGTTTCTTTTTATTATTATATAAGTGCGACCACTCAGACTTTTTGTACTTTTTACATTAAACGACAGCCACGAGTGGCTTTAAAAATAACTAGAACGTGAACAGAAAACGAATTGAATTTTGAAATGCGATTCAAAAAAGCTTAAACCTGAAGAGATCAAACTGCATACTATTGCAGTTAACAGTCTTTTCATGTGTAAATAATTAAGTAATTTCAACCATTCGAGAAATCCAAGATACAAAGAAAACGGTTTTAACAGTTTTATTTAGTGTAAAATTGAGCTTAGATTTACGGCAATTTTTTTTGCGTAATAACAAACAGGAAAATGGATAATTGTCTATTATGTCAAGTAATTATACATCTAAAATACAACGTATGACTTGTTACCGATGTTCTCTATTGTTCAATAAATTTAAAAGGTGACGAAACCATCTCACTTTTTGTAAGTACCCGTTTCACTAAGATTTATACGTTAATATAACGTTAAATACATCCAAACTTTTTTCTCTGTGTAGCCAAAAGAAAATTTACGTTAGAAAACTATTGTAATACAATTCTTCACTAAAAGCGTAGTTCTTTTTTATACGTTCAGAACAAAAAGTATTGAGTGTTGGCTACAATTTTGTTCAATTATATTTAAGCGTATTTTCAGATACTTTATGCATTTCAGACAACACAAAGTCTAAAATTACGACACAAGAAAGACACCTTTAAGTAATCTTTTAGATGCAAGAAATGTTTTATGACCTGATTTGACACTTTTTGTTGTCTGGGATCATAATTCTTGCATAATTAATAATAAGTGTGTATTGTACAGCAATGTTCTGCTTGAAAATCTGATATCACTAGAGAATAATTAATATTCACGACAACTGGACGTTCCGTTTTGCCAATGCAATAATCAAGTAAAAAAAATGTATTAATGGATTTTGCCGAAGCGTTTTACGCGCGTCTGTATGTGAGGTACTTAAAATGCAAGATGACGCATTACTAAATTCAAATTGTCGGAGAGGAGATACGTGCATATGATTACTGATTATCGACCATACGTTGTCAGGAATTAATGAATATTCTCGATGAAAACGTAATGTGCGACCGAGCTAGCATTGACAACATTCCCGACGATATTTACTGTATTCCCGCCAATCTGTACTTTTGTATTTTCAATGGACAAGTGCATTTATGTTGCAACGCATATCTGTAACGCGATATACCGTTAAATGACTGCGACACTAACGAAAAAATAGTAAGCCGATCGCACGGAAGAGAAACGTGAGCGCGCGCAAATTTGCGAACTAATTGAAAATAGACGTCTATATATAAACGCACTTTATCGACAGCATGAGTTTTAAGCTGATATGTCGGGACAACGCGCGTATAAATTGTTATTGATCATTATCTATAGCCGAGGTTAATAGATATTTTCCAGCCGGGCATAATAACGCATCGAGGGATATGAGTGCGCTCGGATATCAGGCCGTTAATTTAATTTCTCTTATTATAATATTATTGCAGGAAATTAACATGCAAGTTTAAATATTAATTGAATGTGTATAATAAAAAATTAATGACACATTTTTCTCACAAAGAAATTCATCATGTTTACAAGATATTAAGTTCGTAAATGTAATTTTAGATAAATATAAAATTTCATAATACTAGAAAACTCTTTTAAAAATCATACGTTCATTCAATTACGTTAAATGCGTAAATTATTACAGTTTTATGAATTCGATGTTGTTTTTTAGTACAATAAATAATTAAAATAATTTTAATGTTAAAATCAAAATTTCAATGAACTTCTGTTAATAAAAATGTAACTATTAGATTGTAAATAATTTTGTTGTTTCTTATTTGCAATACAACTATTGCTTTAAGTTAACAAATTGCTTTCTCATAATTATTCCAATATGTGTAATACTATATATGTATACTAGAACAGAATGTTGTCAAAATGCGGTCTATCATGTATACCAACATATGTAAAATCAACTATTATCAATTCATTTACCGAATTAATCTACAGGAAAATCAGTTATCGATATATTTTACCAGATTCTAATCGCGAATTATACATTCGATATAACCCATTATTCACATATCTGTCTGAAGATTAATTAATTGCTGCGCAATTGTCGGCACGGCCATTCTCTCGTCAGCAGCAGACCGCATTTAAAATTGATAGACTCGACCTGTCGCGCAAATTGTTATCGCTTATTATCCGCCGGCTAACGATATTTTTCCCAACGGGTTTAATCAGGACTATACGTTGAGTGCGTGTGTGACCGTTATTAATCGCGCTTAAACGCAGCAAAAAGCAGTATTCTATTTTTATTGGCAACCGCGACGCGAAGCGTCGATCAGCGAACTCGTTTCCTTCGTCATTTCACGCGTTGGCGGCACGGAAGTAATTTCTCTCGACGTTCACGTCAATGATTTCCCCTCGCGCGTGGCTCAATTTTCCTGCGCGCGAGAGAAAACATGCCGTCCGGATGGATTAAACAGAGGTACGAGCATTGCACCATGTTTCATCGCGTCCAGAAACGTGAAACATGTCAAAAAAACGCAATGCGCAACAATGTGGAACACTCACATGAAAATGCATCGTTAAATCTTCTAAATTATGCTTTCTATTTTTCGGTAACTTCGGTAAAAGACGAACTCACGCTCGTATTTATGAGATTAAGCCCTGTTACGTACCTATTTCTTTTTCCTTTACGCATTTTTGATTGCGAATATAACAAATAAAATGAAATTTTGAAAAGAAAGAAAAAAAATTGTAAAAATATGCAAAGTTCAAAGTGAATGAGAAATGATTAAAGAAAAGACTTCCACAGAGAAAATAGGAAACACCTGTACATAACGGAATTGTTATAAAAGTTACTCTAATACTTAGAAAAGTAAATATTCATTATATAGAAGGGCCTTTCCAAAACCATAGCAATAAAAATAAGTATTATTTAAAAACTCTATTATATTATTTTTATTCTATTAGTACAAACAGTAAGCAAGTTTTCAGAATCTACTCTCTTAAGTATCGTAATATCATGAAGTTATACAGAAATAATTACATATTATATACTAAAGTAAAAATTTAATATTAAATATATAATTACGTTACAATTACGTTATTAAATAATTATTATTTTATTAATATCTAATTGTTATTTACAATAAATTATAAATTTATATAAAAGATGTATAGAAATATATATACGATAAATATTATGTAACTTGTCATTAAGAGTAATTAATATATATTACAGTTATATTAATACATAAATTATGATATTTATACCTCAGTAAAAAAAGAAATTATATTTCACAGAATCCAACGGTATAAGAATTTCTATTTAATTTCGTTTTATTGAAAATGAATGAGCGAAAGGCTATATTTGGTCAAAACAGTCTTGGTGTGTAATAATATTTTGGTGAGTTTTACAATTTCCAGTTTAAGCAAACTGCGAGTCGATTATTTGTAGGTTAAAACACAGTTCTAAACTAAAACTGGAGTATGTAATATCTTTTTATTTAGTTTATTTGGGAATCGCGTGCTGATTCATCTCAACAGCATATTACCCAAGTAATGCGTCTGCGACTGACATTAGACGCATTTCGCTGAAAGCATCATATTGGAAAAGGTAAATATGTTTTATGGAGAAGTATACGGAAAAAGATGCTTACAGCTCTGTCAAAATCTTTTCGCTTCTTTAAAAGAAGAAAATATCAAAGAGAATTTGTTATAGCTAGTATAACACTTCAGAACGTTAAGAAGATAAAAATGGTAATTTCTTTATACTATGTTTTATATATAATATACGAACATCTGTATAAGATGGTAAACAGGAAACATCTCGAATAATCGCATCCAATTTTTTAAATCGAGCGTGCTTTATAATAGAGTTGGATCTTTCCATACTAATAAGTTTAGTAAATATTTAAAAAAATTATATTACTTAAGAACGTGTTCAAGTAGTATAATTTTTAATAATTAATATTACAAAATTGTACTATTTGAATATAATATAAGCAAATTATATTACAAAAACGTATTCAACAATGAATATAAGAAGGAAAGATATGGGAAAGATGTAGGATATAATAGAAATTTAAGACATTAATGTTTTTATATAGAGAAATTAATATTCTTATTTTCATTAAGAATATATAAGAATTCTTGTGTATACAATTTTTATATTGTATATATTTTGTTTAAAAAAAAAATATATATATATATATATAAATCCAAAGCATATATAAATATGAATATCATTACTAAAATGTCCAATTTCATGTCTCAAAGATATAGTGGGGAAAAATGTAAAGTATAAAATAGGAGACACGTGGACTTATTTACATATATGCTTCCAGTAGATAAAAGTGTATCTCTTTGTGCGGAAAAATGCACAGCCGTGACACTAAGAAGAACTCTGCAGAAATCTTCCTACTCTATCTGATACAAGAAGCGTAAAAATCGGCGCGACCGATATGGCGTTGACATTTTCGATTTGAAATAACATTCTCACGATGGAACGCGGCTTTCTGAGTATTACGATGCACAGTATTTCTCAGCGACAAGAAGAACCGATTCGCACGAAGAGAGTCCGCTGCAGAAGGCACTTCCCGTCCACTTACAAAGAGAAATACGCTTCGACATAAGAGCGTCGCTTTACTTTCTGGTCGGTACAAGGTTTATTCTTTTTGACGTATTCTGAATGGACTCGTGTAAGCTGTTCCATGTCTTTCATTCACTTTGCATTCGTTTTTCTAATACCCCTCTTAACGACGATCAATATACGATCAATTATTCGTCGGAAACAAAAAGGCTTTTAGAGCTTCTCTCGAGAGAATTGAAAATAACATGAACCTTCAGCTTGTCACTAATTCGATGTATATATATCGTGACCTTTTTTTTATCATATAAGCTCATTAAAATGTGCACGAGCATGGCATACACGAATACCGCGGATATTGCTCTCTTGCGCTATTTTCGCTCTTCGTGATATGTAAAAAACCCCTAACGAAGCCTACGGAGTCATTAATAATGATTTCGGAGTACGAAGCCTGAGATAATATTATCACAAGTGTATGGATTCTCAATCTAAAATAAATTATATTCGTAGCAATAAAATGCAATTTTTAGAATGAATGTTAAATTGTAACAAATTTTTAACCGGCTGAGATAAAAAAGCCAAGACGTAAATTGCTTATTGAAAATTTCTATATTAATTTCGTAACATTTACTCAATAATAATCAAACTGTGGAAAGCATATTGCGTACATATATACATAATATTTATATTTATTATGCATACAATAAACTAAAACTATATATTGTTACTTGAATGTAAATACGTATGCACATAGTTTGACACAAATGTTAATGCATTAATATATTATTATTAAATTATTAATAATATTCGTAATAATTTTAGATAACATGTTACATTATTCATAGGTAAATTAATCAAAGAAATTTTCACCTAAATCTATGCAAAGTTTCATGGGTAAACCGTTAAGTAGAAGATTAACAAACATTATACTTAAATGAGAGTTATCACACTACGTCCTATTCCAGTAACACCCGTTAATTCTCACTATATCGAGTTTGTGTACTAAAATTCTTCAATGGTTTACTCTTTCCAAGACAGTGTGAAAAACAAAATACTTAGTAAGGTGGGTCTCTTTAATTAGTCTTTTGACACTATTCCAGCTTTAACTTTACCGTTAATCGCGACTATTCTTTAACGCATCTTCGCTAGCAGTTTATTCTTTTCGATGAGCTTGCAACTTGCAATTCGACGGAGGTCAAAGTCGAATTGTTTCGAATCGAGTGTGCCCGTATGTAGTTTTCCTGCGGTACTTGAGACAAAGTGCTGCCGCGATTGTTAAAGCGAGAAGCACTACCGGTCGTTCTCATGGAAACTACGTCGCTCGCTGTATTTACGACGAAGTGGCTTCGTATGCCATCTATTCGAGTCGCCTGGTACATTAAAAGCTCAAACTCTGTAGAATGAAAAGAAAAGAGAAATCGAAGTGACGGAAAGTGAGGAAAGCCGACGAGGGAATGGACGCAAAGTCGGACGTCTCGCGATAACAAACTCGAAGAAATTTACATAGCAGATAGGATGAAAAATTTACGTTACGCAAAGACCAATGTGTTATAATAATTAATGTGTTCTCATTTGCACTCATTTTTCGAGTTTATTTTTATACGTTGTGTTTGCCGTACAAATAATTGTCTTATGAACATTGAAATATTATTTAAATTAAATATTATATTCCTTTTACTTTTCAATAGCTTCCGTTTCTCTTATGCTTTTCATAACCTGTGTTTAGTACATTAAACATTGAAATTCAAAATGAAACAGCAAAAATGAAAAAGAGTGGAAAAATGTGAAAAGAAGAGATAAAATAAACAGAACTAAAAAGAATATTCGAAATTCTGCACTATGTAGTCAACTTTAAGCAGATGATTTTTCAAAGTACTGCGAGTTAGATAGAAGGCTAATCACGCCCTTCCATCTAATTTTCTCTTTTCTGAACAATTGCTGTAATTCTAATTACGCACAATCCATCAGGTTCTTTGTCAGACCAACTAACTGTAATAGTTTGCATGGTCGGTAGGAACGTAATCAAGCCTGGAAAACAGAAATGGGGATGTTGAAAAACTGCAAACTCAGATCGTGGAGGGTAAACGGAAAAGGTTATTTTTCTCCGGCACGCGCGATTACTTTCGTGAAAATACGACCATTATGTTTTCGCGCATTTTACACATTGATCTATTACTTCTTTGCGTAATAATATTAAATTTTCATGTAATTATTAGGTAGAACATAATTTGGTTAAATTTTAAAATTAAAATAACAATAATTACTTAATACAAAGTAAAAGAATAATTAATAATTACATAATAAAATAATTACTTAATACAATAAATATTGTTATCTTGCAGTAAAAATATATTGTATGTATAATTATTTCATAAAATAGTTTCATAAAAAAAAATAATTATATCATTTTAAGTTAAGAATACAACAGATAACATTATTTTCAACTATTTAGTTAGGTATATAACTGATTGATTTACATAATTTAATTCTGTATCTTATAAGATAATGATTGTAACAATATTATAAATTTCATAATCAAAGTCAAAATCAAATTATTAAGTAATAAATAATAATAAATTAATTAAAAATTACAAAGATACGAAGTTTTCGATAAATCGTTAAGAGTTTCGCGCATTCAAATCATGATTGTAGGTATTAATCTGGCTTAAGCAATATTATGCGATCACGTTAATCAAACTTCCAACACTGCAACATGAAACGTTTACTATATACTTAGTTTACTTTAGTTTACCGTAGATCGAAGGGAGCCCTAAAATATTCATGCGACGGTGCATCGAGCAACCACGACACTAAAATGTCGGGAGAACTCAAAATCGTAAAAGCTTTGATCAGGCTTACGTCGTGCACCGTAGAAAGCTTTTAGAAATTAGCAAATCCCTTTTGAAGCTTTATCTTTGAGAAGAGTTCACAAAAGACTGTTAAAATGCGCTTTGAAAATTACCGATAAAATTGGTTAAAAGCAGGTTTTGCTTCAAATTCAAGCAACAGAGTATCTTAATCGATGATTATGATTTTTTATATATTTACCCGCGATATTAACGATAAGATAAATAACTTCGTTACGATAAAACTGTTTATAAGATGAAAATCTAAATCATAAAATAAATTGAGACCGAAACGTTCGAGCGTGGATTTTAATAAGAAAAAGAAATGGTAACGCAAAGTTGTAAGAGATATGAAGTGAATACATTTTAAAATATTATTGTAATTTACGGTATTATCGACTGCGTTGTGCTTTCAATTGCCTTTTTCCTATTATTAATATTTATTTTTTGAAATAAATTTGTATCTTATTACTTGTGTTTTATCGACAGGTAAGAAAAGAAAAGAATTGTATAAGTTACGATGGTAACGACTGCTGTCGGATATACGTCATTGGCGAACATGATTTGATCGTAATACGTGACGCAGGAATCGAGAACGAACAACGTATAATATTTGCTCAGTCGTCGACTTTGTGGCGCAAAGTTGGCGGTTGTCCGGGTCGGCTTCCGGGCCGGGAGCCGCATGCGCTCGACTTAATGGCAGCCAACCAACCCAGAAGCGCTCACATCCGGAACGATGCGCGGAAAATTTTCGCGAAGCTCGGAAACGATCCGTAGATCGCTATCGGCGTTCGATTATTACGCTACAGAGTTTTCGGCGCGGTCGTCTCGGTTGAGCGCGTTCAGCTGGATCTTTTTGCCTTCTCCATTTTTACACGTAGAAATAGATCGGCGAAGTGCTCGATCTCCAGCCGGTAGAAACTGAATTATCGCGCGCTCTTGAATTTGGATCGACCGCGCGGAAAAATCGATCGTTTTGTACTGCGCACGAACAATTTACGATTTCTCCTCAACGCGGAATCGTGCATAGCGGAACGTGAAACGACTCGCGAACGAAGAGGCCGACGAACGCCGAACATTTTACTGCGGTCTAGTAAAACTGAAATCGAATATCTGGCGAGTTCCGCCGGCGATTTTTCATACGATGTAAATATCGATTATACGATGATATTACAGCATATCACATATATCTTCCATCAGTAAAAATAAATAAACAGTCACGTTTCATTATGATATCACAATAATGTACTCAAGAATTATTGTATTTTATATAAAATTGTATTGACATTATTCATGCACTTGCTTATTCATATATACAAGTTTCACTCCGAATATAAACAGCAAACAATCGAATTCATGAACAAACATAATTGTTCTGCTTAAATAAGAAGCATGATGAAAAACATACAGTTATCCGCCTTTTGTTTAAGGAATGATGCTTACTTGTACGTCCTCTAAGGAGTATCATTTGCGACGAAGCTAAACAATTTGCGTCATTGAGACACGCGAATCGTTAATATTTAATACACACACACATACACACACACACACACACACA
>NW_017305779.1:270727-287248 GCF_001594115.1 Trachymyrmex septentrionalis | reverse complement strand
CACACACACACACACACACACACACACACACACACACACACACACACATGCAAGCGTAACCGCGATTTAAACTTTCTCAAGATCTCTCCAATATAATTAACGTTGTCGTAATCGGCCAAGTTACGCCGAAATTATATCCGACGAAATATGCATCTAGGTTTATACTTCAGACGTTTGATGCGGTCGTCAACAAAGAATAACTCTTAGCACTAAGTAACGAGATTGTCTATCTTCATTGTATTTTACGTTAAAACGGATGTGAAGGGTTGTACCAAAACGAGGTTATGAGGAATTGCAATGATGTGATATTAACGTACACAGCAAACAGAATAGTCGATAGCACGTCTCGATGGTTGCCTTTGCTGATAAATTTAAGTTAAATGTACAATGCAACGACAAAGAGCTATTGCGTTTTACAGAACGTAGAAACGTCAAAACAAACGTGATTGAAAGAAAAATGTGAAGTGATGAATATGCAAACATAAAAACTGAATATTCTACATCACTATGAATTTTGGAAAAATAAACAGAGAAAGAAACAGTCTTTATCTTAAAATATTTATGTTTAAATTAAAAATTTTTTTAAAAGTGGCTACCGATACAAAATATAAATAAAAGTGAGCATACAGCCATAACACTAGATATTTTAAGCGAAAACATATAATAACATATGTTACGTACGATTATATTATAATTTTAAATATATGACTTTCGCTTAAGACATCTAGTATTGTGGCTGTATGCCCCCTTTTATTTATATTTATGTTTAAATTTTATACTTTATGTTTATAAATATATTACAAATTATATAAATTTTAACAGAACCTTTTTTATTGTAACTTTATATATAAAATAAAAATAAATAAATAAATTTATAAAAATAAACATATACATTTATTTTATTCTATTTTATATATAAAAATATTGTGTAATCTATATTGCATATTTATATTAAAAATTCATTTTGTTTCATTTAAAACTGTGAAAAATAAATTCTTTTATTACTTTATTCGCATAAATGAGTATCACATAATAATAATATTCAAACATGATAAATGAAATTTACTTTACTCAAGTAATGTTATGTATCTATACTTTCTGTGTAATAACATTAAAATTCTTAAAATTTTACTTCGATAATATTTATTCTTATTTGCTGTTTTAAATATCTTGAATGAATTTATATTTCCGATATACAATGTTACGTTATTATGCTAAGCTAAATTATTAATGCAATTATTATTCATCTGCTTTACAGGGAAGAAATGCTATACGCACAAAAGTTGAAGTCATATATTTAACAAGTATTTACTAACTGTAATAAAGCGAATGAAGAAGTTCGAGAACAAACAAAAAGTAGTGTCTGAATGGAGAAAACTCTTTCTTGAACTGCGAGCCGAGTATATACATAAATTCATGTTCTATACTTTTCTTCTTTTTGTTGGTAATTTCGAAGGTAAGAAATTATACTCTTCGACTTCTATCACCGGCTGTACACGTTACTCCGACGAGGATCCGACCTCGTTACTTAGACCGTTTCTACGGCGACTACGACAAGACAATGAATTTTTATATGAGAAATATTTCTCGCATCGTGTTTCATTCCAAAGATTCTTTTAGATATATAGTGGAAAGAAAGGCATGTTATAATACAAAAAAATATACGTGAAGTGTATACGTATAAATCTCACGTGCCTTCATTTAATCTCGATGGCAGAAAAGTGTCCGATTTTAATTTATCCGCACACGATTCAACCATGTCTATCGAATAAAAAAATACATGAATAATAAATTTAGTGTCACTCCGCATTACAAGCTGATTTAAAATTCCGTCGAATTTTTTGATAAAACCTATCGCACCTACATATCCCAGCCATCACGATTTTTTCCTGTGTTTGAATCAAATAGTTATTTATCATTGATTATATATTGGTTTTTTAGAATTAAAAATAGCGTCAAAAAATTGCATTAAAGCGTGAAGAAGATAGGAACTATTGAGAGTATTTGACGCTGTAAATAGAGGTAATTCCCGGCTGTAATGGAAGCCGATAGTATCTGGGAGTCTCGACGTTTCCGAAGTCTCCTAAGACAGCGGTATCCTTAATTAACAAACATAATAGCTTAATTTGGTCTACAGCCCTTAATGCCTTATCAAGCGAGGTTACTGGTACTGATTAAACAGATTCCGACGCCCGCGCTGCTACCGCCATGAGGCGAAGGAAATTAATTTCTACCGCACCTGTTCAAGGTGTTTGATATGCCGCGAGAGAGAGAGAGAGAGAGAGAGAGAGAGAGAGAGAGAGAGAAGAGGAAGAAGGGAAAAAAAATTACTTCACAATTTAATATTTCACAAATTGTTTGGCATTACTTAATGTTACAGCTTTTCATTACCATATACATATATAACAATATATTATTTCCGCAACTGCATTAATAAAGCTTATCGCATCATTACAGAAATAAAATGTATTATTCAAAAATTCGTAATGTTATTACTTTTAATTTTCACAAATTCGCCAGTTAAAAATTGGAAATATGCGTTTTATTACACATATAAAATTCACTAAATGTTTAAAAGGTTAATTTCTTTTATATGTAAAACATTATACAAGTAATTTAAGTTACTTACTTGTAAAAGAAACTTATATACATATTTATATGAGAAGAATGATGACGCTCGTCTATCTCGGAGACGTTAGTGAACGTTAAATAAATTTCGAGGCAGTCATTTGCGTCGCTACAGTGAAAGATGGACATGAATTACATCTGTTTTAGGATTCCTGTCTTCGGAAGAGACATTGGAAAAGGCACAAAAAGAATGAGACAGGAACAGGAAGAAAACTTAACGAAAGGCATACTCGTTACGGAGATTTAATTAAATTGTTTCAAAGGTGGCGTGTTTTAGCGAACCTTCGTATGATCTTTCGAACTGATTAATTAACCTCCGGGATCAACGAAACTCGCGGTTCTCTGATCTCTGCTATTAAGAACATGAAAGGATATAATGATTCATGATCCTCTCTGCTGGCTCTTATACGATCGTAAATGATAAGCCGCAGCACCCTTCCGGGACACTTAATTACGTGCCCATCCGAGAACTTTACGTGACTCACCTACT
The DNA here is from genome assembly GCF_001594115.1 of Trachymyrmex septentrionalis. Lineage (NCBI taxonomy): Eukaryota > Metazoa > Arthropoda > Insecta > Hymenoptera > Formicidae > Trachymyrmex > Trachymyrmex septentrionalis. The sequence continues at coordinate 284,130 of NW_017305779.1, read as the reverse complement.
AAGTGACTGCCAATCCCAATGCAATTTTAACTAGATTATATAATATAATTCTTCATCGAACTTTCAATTAAAATTTAATTTTACTTAATATAAGTAATTTTTAATAAAATATTATTTGCCCCCCCCCCACACACACACACACGACTTCCATAAATTCAAATTATTGTATTGTATTGAAAAATTATTCAATATCAAATATTTAAATTTATACTGAATGAAATGTTAATAATAATTCATCAATCATAAAAATTGCTAGGTAATATATGTTTTTCAATTTATTCTTTTCATTTGTATATACTTATATATAAAATATACTATAATGGTTAGGTAATTAATATATTACATAATAATAATATAATGTTTAAAGTAACGTTTACATTATGCTTTCATAAATCACTGTCAAAAGAGAAAATACGATTATTACGTTATTATTTCATTGAATTTATTTAATATCTGTAACAAATGCTTTTCCATACTTTTCAACACAATGCTGGTATAAAATAAGAGTAATTAATTAATATAGATTATTTGTTAAAAAATATAATAGTAATTTGATTGATTACACGCGCGCCGAGTTCGCCATTACACAATCTAATTAGAATTTCCCATTTAATAGTGTGATTTTTAAACACTATCTGAAAATGCGAAATTTCGTGTTTTACACGTGTTTCAAAGTCTACTGCAGTAGAGGCGTGCTTAACCTACCTACGATCGCATTTACGAGATTAAACGACTCTTGCAAGATAATCCCATTCTCATGAATGCTGCGTGCCTAGGTCAAAAGTCACTAGAGACGCGTCTTGTACAATGTGGTACAAGAATTTTGCCTGTCGCGAATCGCTTCGATAAACGCCATCCCTTTGACGTTTATACACTGACAATTTTATATACTCTAGGTACTATACATATATGTATATTATATATTATATATATGTATACTCTTCGTATAATTACATTTGCAGTTAATGAAAGAATTTATTAAGCTTTATAAAGTTGATATATACAAATAAAGATAACTCCCCAAAAAAAAAAAGGATTAAATTCTTTACTATTGTAATTTCTTGTATCGAGCTTAAAATTGTTCTCTTTTATTTAAGCTGAATACGAGAATTTATAATGAAAAAATACGAGAAATTACAATGATAAACAGTTTAACCCTTTTTTTTTAATTATCTTTAATAAAATTCAAAAATATAAATTTTTTCATTCGCTTTATGTATCAAGATTTCGAGACAAAAGTAAAGTATGAAACGATTATGATATAATAAAGTATAAAAGTATTAAAACTTACTATAAGTTAAACTCTACAACAAGAATGCTGTTCAAAAATAATAAAATTAACGTTTGGCAATTAAAAAAATTTTCTGATAAATCAATAATAGACTTGATAAAGAACGCTCTCGCTTAATGAAGAATGCTTCTTTAAGCCACTGTATCAAGCGTTTAAATTATCTGTAGATTAAAGGTTTCTTGTGTAACAATCCGTTATATTGGATGCTAAAGAGTAAATTTTCCAGTTTTAATCGTTTTTCCATGTTATCGCGCGACATTACTCCAGAACAAATCGCGGCTACTTTTGTAAGGTGAGTTCATGGAACAGAAATAACTCTACTAGTTAAAAATTCCAGTATTTTACTCCTCCTCTTTTCCACGCGGCTGCTGATCTGCAAACGAACAGAGGAAAAGGAATAATGAATAGATGTAAAAAGATCAAGAATATGATCGTAAGTCATCATACCGATGAGACTTTGGAACCTTTCCAGGTGGGCGGAAAGGGACACATACATCCCAGCGGTAAGGAGAATAATAATACGATAAGCGAAACGGGCGTCGCGAAGGGACGATTTTTCATCGTGAGATTAAATAGATTAGGTGTCTCGGTGTCACACGTCTCGGGGAATTTATGTGCACGGCGATCGCCGGCCATCGCGATCGCCGATGTAGTTGCGCCGTCGCTGTCAGTCAGTATACTCTTCACTCCTCGCGTTCCCATTACAGAACGTCGGGATGCTTAGTCTACGACAATGGAAGCCAATATATCTGGCGCCAAGATCAGCGCCTATCTTTGGAATTTATCCGGTGAAAAACTGAATTAATTTTGTTTCACGATTTCGCAAGCTCGGGAAAATCACTGCTCTGACAAAATAGATAAACCATTGTCTACAGACATATATCTTTGAAATACGTACACAAAATTTTACAAACTTGTATATAAATATTAATAAGACTTCTCTATCTTATTTCGTAAAACAAACTAACAGTGTAATTTAAAATTAAAGTAAATTTATCGTTGACAATTATCATCTTATCGTGCGTTTTTTTTTTTCAGTTTATCTAAAAGTATAATGTGCTCACAGGACTCATATTACGAAACTGTTTGGAATTAATTCCGATAAGAATTATTCAATTATTCCTTAGATTTTAATGTATTTTTTTTTTTTAAGGAAAACCAAGAGGTAAACCGCTGAGAGTATTATAGTGTATAGATTTGGGGCATTACTTGTGTAGCTAGGATATTACTGGGTATTACAATACTTAAGAGAATTGTGTATTATAATAAAACATGAGATAACGCATTACTAGGACATTAATAGGCATTGTAAGGTATTAGTGGGCACAAAAATTGGGCATTATTTGGATTCACAAGTCAATTTGAAATCAATGGATTTTTAGGATTCGTTTGATCTGACACCAACTAGATTTTCTATTAATCATCAAAGGAAGATCGACATTTGATCGATGCAGCGTTGATAAAATATCAATCTTCTTCGAAGATCAACAGAAAATGTAGTCGATATCAAATCAAATTTCGGTCCGAAAAATCAATCGATATCGGCTTTATTTTAGCTTATGAACCAGGAACGATTTATCTCTTGGGGAAGATATTATAGAATAATTTCAATCGAAAAATCCTTTCCAAACAGTTTTATAATACGTGCTCTGCACTCGAATCTTGACGACGATATTGTTATACTTATCATATACGTATAATACCTGTGCAACGATAATATAACGATACTATCATTAAGAGTTATATAATCCCAATGCTGATTACACAAAAATAAACAAACAAATATGTATAATAATTGCACAAATACTCCCCCTTATATACACTAGAAAATCGTTTCAATGCAACATTGTTCGTCGAAAGTAATCTCGTGACACGATCGAAACACCTGATATAATATCAAGCTTCCTGATGCTAAATGTTTGAATGTTCTCTGTTGACTGACATCGAGAGATTCTCAGCAGCGAAGGCTCATCGCTCTCAAAGGAAACGGTTAATCGCGGTCTACGTCGTCATATTGTTCATTCAAGACTGCGCTTGTCTAATTATTATCAGTTCCAGGACATATGGTTTATCCAGAAACTCGGGAAACAAGCGACGTGTAAGTTCATGCGAGATCTATGTGTGCCATTGCTCCTACTCCCAAAGACGTGCACTAGTCACGCGCACTCGTCCCTTGCGTCGTTTCACCCTAACCCACCGCGCTATCCTCTCTCTATAGCGCCACGAGACTGGCTCCACCAGGACATTTCTCGTATCATGCTGCACCACGTATAATATGCGGCTGTATGCATAGCACCGTGTCATACGGCGCACGTCTGATCCCACTCCGGCGCGAATTACCGCCTCGCCGTCGGCAAGGAATTGCTATAGCAAATTTCTCGCGTCGGCTTTATGAACTCGCGGATATATGATTATTTCTTTGCAAAATGCGCAATACGTCGCGCACACATTCGCCGTTGAAACATCAACTCTTAAATACCGTCAATTTATTTTGTGAAACGACACGAGTGACGTTGTGTCTACTATCTTCGTCCTTCGAACTTGAGAACAAAAGCATCAAAAGATGATAGCATGAATTTTTGACATAATACTGATGAATAGTAAGGACATAACATATGAGAGTAATTTTCTGGCGAGAAATGAAAATCCTCTGGAGCATTGTCCTGAAAACACAATTTTGTCCCTACTTTAGAGAAGGAAGTAGCATTCACGTGCATTCGCAAGATAGATACTCACTGAAGATGTTCAAAAAGTTGCTTCCATTTCCTTCAAGATGAAAATAACTTAGGATAAAGTTGCTGCTTATATTAATAATATACATTTACTAACAAACTTTACAAAATCTTATGACTATAATTTATAATAATACAGCTATAATCTGTGTTTCATAAACACAGGAACCGTATCTTGCAGTTTATATCTCGACAAAGTATGTGCTTTTCCATATAAAAGTATTATGTAAAAATTTCTCATGTTCATAAATAGCCGGAAAGATATAACAATTTTATTAATATCTTGAGCGATGTCTGACCGGTTCAGTGAAAGTTTCTGATCGTGGAATACGCCCGCTAATAGAATAAAGGTTTATTTTAAACTCAACACAACTACGTCATTTTTAACGAGACGATATAATCACTGTTCTTAAACGTGCTTCTATGTAATAATTAACAATTTGTAGTTCCCTGTCTTATAAAACCTATAAGAAAAACCTTAAGGTATGACGTTGTTACAACCTTAATACGTTTCTCGTAAAAAACGTTGAGTTTACTTTTTTATACAGAATATATTTTTTATATTTTTATGACCCAATTATTATTTTACGACTTGCGTTTTAAAGTCTAGAGGAGTTTCATCGATCAGTCGTGTCACCATATAGTGCAACTGTGACAAAAAAATCTTTATAACAATTTGGTATTCAGAAAACTTGATTTCTTTTTTACCCATACAGGTACGTGTATCGCATTTTGCAGTGTCCCTAAATTAAAATCGTTAAAATTAACAAGAAGTATTTTTCAACCACGAATTTATCCCTGTGAAAAATTTTGTGTACAGCGCAGGTACAACAGCGATTGGTGTTGGTACTACGAGCAGAAGCACCATCATTTTTCGTCCGATACAATTGAGAAGTTAGTAACACTTCATTGCGCGAGCTCCAAAAATTGAAACGGAAATCCGAATGCCGTCCGAGATAGTGCGGGGGTAGAATTTCGCGTGCCAGAGTTTACTCAATGGATGTACCGTTATCGAAACGACGCTCAATAAAAATTTGCGTCGATTGCAGTCGGCTGACTTCGCGCGTGCCCATAAAACTCTCGTTACAGATAACATTTACATTCATGATCGGAAAATTCTATAAAGCGTATCACGTAATGGAAATTGTAGCGGATTACGCTCGTTCGCTTCGCTAAAAATGCAGTAGACGGCGGATTCTTTCCATTTTTCGACCGCGCGCTAACTATATACCGGAAAAAGAATAAACTGCACAAATTACCGTCAGCTACAAAATAAGCAATAAGTTGCAGCATGCTTCTTGAGATTTTAAACTATAAATACATTCGCCTGCAATTTATTATTATTCTCCGTAAACAATATATTACTACATGCTATACATGGTCTTAGATTGGACAGCATGCACCGTGAATTAACATTTAACTTCCAATCTGTAAATTTATGAAAATTATTATGATATTTCGTAAGAAATTCGTCTTTTTAATGTCAAAATCGTAACAAAACAACATTCTTATTATCTTTAATTAATTTTGTTATTATCTTGCAATTTCAAGTACTACAAGTTTTTAGTTCCCACATTCAAAAGATATAAGAAAATGTAATAATTCAATTAATATTAATATTTCACGACTTCACAATACCGTTAATACATAAATAAATTATGTTCTAAGGTTTAATGTTTATCAGTTAAGTGCGCTTTCTACCTATATCGGCAACTTAAAGAAATTTATTGAGAATTCTAAGACTGAAGAATTTCCGTTAAATCCAAACTCTTTGATTCAAGATGGTACAATCCTATTATAGAGGGAAAGAATCTAGGTTAAATTATTTTGGAAAAAAGGATAGTACAGGAAATTCTCTCAAGAGTTTATTCTCGTCGGGAAAGTAATTATTTCGCGCAAATCAATACGCGCCGTATTTCTCTACGCAGTGAAAATCTGCAGATGAGAGAGCAGAAATAAAATAAAACAATTTTTAATCCTAATAAAATAATATATACTACTTCACAGTAAATATATGTCAAAGAGATAACAATATTCAAGATATACCAACAGAATTTAATTTCGTAGGTATGCACAGAGTTACTCCAAAATAGCATAAAGACAATAAGACACGCACGGCTAACGAATGAGAGAAAGCGAAGATGTTTTCGCGCGACCATGTGCATTCAGTAGTGGATTAAGATTCTTTGGGTTCTCTTCCATTTTCTGGTTCTATTTTTTTTCGTCTTGAATATTTAAAAAAAATGATATAAAAATAACACAAACATTGTTTCTCAATGGTATCTAAACGGATCTTTATGCATTTCGCTTCAGTAAAAACGACTTAAAACTTCTTAAAAGAAAATTTCATTAAATCTTTAAGTATTTAAAGAGAAAGTTTCTTTCTAAAAAGAAAAATTTCAAGTCATTAAAATGAAATCATCAAATTGAAGAGAGAAAATGTTTCAATCTTTTAATTATATATTATAAATAATATATGAGATATTCATAATATCAAGTCCAACGTAAAATAAATAACGTTAAATCATACTTTCAAAGTAGTTAGAATAATTTACTAGTAGAATAATTGCAATTTATGTATACAACAATTAATATCATTATCTGTACAAGCACAGCGCGGCAAAGTCAACAGTTAAATAGATGTAATAAGTTAAATAGATATAATAAGTTAAATAGATATAATAAGAATTGCAGAAGAAAGAGAGAGAGAGAGAGAGAGAGAGAGAGAGAGAGAGAGAGAGAAATGTTTTCGGAAAATCAGCAACACTTATACACACGAACAGTATCATAATGCTACTACATTATCAGACTCAGCAGGAATTACTTTGAAGTTTAATTCACAGTGTAAAGACTTCAGATAGTCTGCTTACTGTCCCTATAATACGATACTGAGTGCAGTACGCCGAAGATTATTTCTGTGCGACTAAAACGACTTCGAAGAGTGTAATAGAGAGAAGATAGGTAGTAAAAGAGCAGACTCGAAAGATGGCACGAGGGAATGCAGAAAAGAACACTGTGCAACGCTGTGCTGGCACGTCGAAGATGCGAAGTACCAGGTGGTACGTTGCTCCTTTTCTTCCTTCTCTTTGATTTTTACTCGTTCCCAGTTAGAGTGGAACGAAGAGAAGCAGGCAGGGAAGGATTTTCCATGCTCAGCGCTCGGTTCCACCTTTGACTCTTTAAGCTTTTCCTCGTAATACGGTTTAACCTAGCAGCACGATGGCACGATGGCATGATTGAAATTTTTCACAAAAATAAATTTTTTCAAATAAAATGAAAACGATTGATAGCTTGACATAGCTGACAAAGCTATACATGCTTTGAACTCTGTGCAATAAGTATTGTAAAGTCTCGTGAGAAAACGGTTATAAAATAATGACATAACTTAATTTGCATAATATATTAAAAGTTAATAATGTAAAATGTGTGTATCCGTTATTTAAAAATTATCTTTTAAAAAACGTTTTAAAAAATTTAAAACTTTTTATTAAAATATTTTTCACGTCACGATATAATATAAATTCTATTTTTGTTCGTCATAATGAGCTAATTAAGAATTTCCATAAGAAAAAAAACACAAAGTTTGAAATAAGAGTTTCGCTCTTATTATATAATATAATGTACAAAACACATTAAATTCAGCTAGTAAATATTTTAGCTTTATTAAAATACTTCAACTTACGGCACATTTAGTGTCATGCGAGTATTGTAGCTTATATATGTATATGCTACAAGTACTATTTTAATTTTATAAAAATGCTGCGTGGATTGTTTGTTAAGTATTTACGTTTCATGAAGCATAATGTGTACATTTTAATCATTTTATAAATTCAGAGACGTTTTATTAATATATAAAATTCAAAGAAAAACCTAAATCTCAGAAATATAAAAATCAAAGCTTTAAAAATATAAAGTAATGATTAGCATAAATAAAATTTTGATTTTCTTAACAATGCAGGTATTTGATCTTAATTGCTTACACAAGACATATGATTCGAAGAAGTTTAATAAAAATGATTATCTATCGAAAAAGTTTTGTTATGTGATTTCGAGATGTATAACAGCAAATAATATAACACATATTCTGTATAGTAGATTGTCAATTAATGACTATGATGAGCATACTCTTATGATGCATATTTTATTAATCTCATAATTTGCGTCATTCTTGTGTTCATAAATATTGCATATATATTGAAAGTAGGGTATGACCCGATTAGAAGAAGGCAACGTAGCGTGTTCGTATGTTATCGTGTGTATAAAGCTGCAGTTAAAAAGAAAAAAGAAATATTGTAATATAAGAACACTTAAACATTTTAAATATGAGAAAGACAGAGACAGAAAGAGAGAGAGGGAGAGAGAGAGAGAGAGTGCGCGCGCGCAAAGAGAAAGAAACCGTCATCGCTTTTTTTCAAGTGACATATTCAAAAGTCAATATTTATATGTCAATAGTAATATTTTAACACTTGGTGAGTGTAATGTACACAGACCACCAAATGACAACATATTGATATGAATAAAAATTTTCTATTTTTTCAGACAAACGTGATAATTTTATGCGTCATTTTTTAAAATTATACATAAGATTTACAAAAATTATATAAAATAATTATAAAATATTTCCATTAGTACCATAATTTGCATGTCACGATTAATAAAAACATACAAAATTTTTTTGTAAAGTTTGAATATATCCAGTTACATAAAACGATAGTAAAATATTCCAGTTACTCTTGCTCTCTTTCACAAATATTGGAGCGAGATTCAGACTGATTTATTGAGTAAACTTTGGCGAGAACAATTTTGAAAAATAAATTCGTATTCAACATACATAGGAGCGCACGTCGAATAATCTTTCTTCTAATAATAACTTCCGGCACCATCCAATGATATGGGTTTTCTGATCACAGAGCAAAAGTATTTTTCTTCCTTGAGAGAAAGAACTTAATCATGTCGGGTCGTGCGAGAACACTGTATGAAACTACCGGAGTGCTTTCGGGATGCCGGCCGTGCGGCAAATAATTTTTAGAATAATAAAGAGTTACAGCGACACTGTAATGTAACTTTCCAGATGATAATAATACGTGGGGCACTTCTTTCCTTAAAAGTGCGAGTCTTTTTATATGGTCACGCAAACGCGTAATGAAAATTAAATGATTTCAAAATTTTACACTGCGTCTTTTGTGTTATACATTTTTTTGTATTTATCAATTGAAAATAAAACGACATTGTCATTTTCTTCTCAACTTAAAAAAAAATTTTTGAAGTCCCATTATTCAAATATTTTATTCCAATAATTCTTAAGATCTTGCACAGAGAAAAATAAAAAATATATATATATATTATCATAATAAACCTTGATGTTTAATATCTTATATATCACCATTCTCTTTTTTCATTTCAAATAATAACTTACAATTATGTCACCTCGTATGTCACTTTACTTTTCAGGTGAACTTTTTAATGCTTTTCATCAAGCAGTTTATCGATTTTCTATATCGATTTTCATTGGTATCAGTAAACTGATTTTGTAACTAGATAGACTCGTTTGACTTCCCTTATCTGAATTAATTGGATTTGGCTGGTTTCAACGCCTTATCATAGAAAATACAAATTATAGGAATAATGCGCTTAAAGTTTAAGTTCAATCAAATTTACATTTAAAAAATGTAAAGAAGAAATAGGGCATGCAACATAATAAATAAAATATTAAAACATAAAAAATTAAAATAAATAAAATTCGATGACTGATGCCATTAGGCAATATCAATACGGTTCCGTATAATCGATTTTAAATTAATTCGGATAAAACCACTTGAAAAAGATGTTTCCGATATCGTAACTTGTATTAGAAGATCGATTGGTAGTCGCATGACCTATGAACTCACGTGAGTCAGTCGCGACAGAAAGCCTCAGGATAAGATTAATACGATCCCGCCGGAAGTTTTTCGACCAGCGACTTACAGTGCAGGATATTCTGAACGTCCCGATTCGCTCCAGATCTTTCGCTTCCTTTTCTTTGGCTTTCGCGAGGAAAGTTTCTTTTGACCAAATTCGATAAAATAAATTGCCATTGGCGGGTCCAGTGTGGAGCGACAGTTTTCGGACAATGACCCGCAGTAATATTCTCAATATGCATTCTTAAAACGCGAACTGTTCTAAAATTATAGATTTAATTGAAAACAAGACGCAAAAATAATTGAAATATAAACGCAACTGTATAAATGTCATGGAAAATTATCGTGCAATTTACAATATAATTTACAATATAATTATTTTTTAATAATTACACTGTTCAACATTCAAATTCTCTCCAAAGTGTTAAAGTACGTAAGTTTCGTTTTTAAATAAAATCTAAAGTATCTAAAAATATAATTCAAAAGCTTTCAAATAAATTTTAGTTCATGACATCGTACGACTTGTTTTTATCAAGTTGTTTTATGGCTGTTTGTACTTTCTACAAGTATATAATTATACAGTTTAATTAAAAAATTACTTTTTTCCATAAAGTGCCATAATGCATATCCTGAGGATTTTTTGCGCGAAACATGATGTCGTCAAAATTTGCGTAGCAAGATTTTTAAGATGGTTTTTGGCACATTTTATCCGTACGGTATCCGAATATAATATAAATGATCCAAAATCACTTCAATTTACTAAAAATCCTGGTGTAACGCAAATTTTGACGACGGCATCGTGTTCAGCACACAAAATAAACAATCATATGTATCATAGTACTTCGAAAAGAAAAACATGATTTTTTACTGAACTATATAATTATACAAAATTATACTCAAATTTAAACAGCTATAACTCGAGAAAAATAGGTTGCATAATAAAGAACTAAATTTTATTTAAAAATTTTTGTATAAATACTTTTAGATGACGTACGATGAAAAATGTACTAAATTTTAATAAATAATTATTTGAATAATGAACAGTTTGAATAGTCTTTCCAATACTAAATTATTGTTTTAAATTACTTTTTATTATTTTCTTATAATTCTTAAATGGTTGAAGAAGATTAACTCAAGTCGATACGTTTCTTATATTTGATATTGTTTAAATCTTATGATGAACCTGATGTCATAATAAATTAATGTTACAATCTTATTTCTGCTCGTTCTTGACATATCTTTTTAATTTATTTGTTTGAAGTATAGCACTAATATATTTATTTACGGAAAAGAAATATTTGCTGAATAAAAAATAATAGTTAAATCAAATTAATAATTCTTGTACCAAATAAATATGTGTTTACATTTAGTAAATATTCAACTGACATCATTCAAAGAAATTATTTATTAAAATTTAGTATAAATTTTTTCTCAATATAGACATTATTTAGAAAAAAGACTTTAATAAAAAAATGTTGAAAATGGCCAAAACGTCATTTTTGGTCTCTTTTATCTCAATTTACTTAAAATCCTGACGTAAATTCTACCACCATCGTGTTCAACGCGAAAAAATCTTCGGGGTAATATGGCACTTTAAAAAAAAAAGTAATTTTTTACTGAATCATGTTATATATTAATTAAACGAACATCATTATATACTTTGAATAGTTATCGAATTTTTAAATATTCTATAGTATTCCAATTATTTAGATTAACTCTTATACTAGTTATCCTAAAAATAATTTTATATATGTATAAATTCTAAAAAATATTTTATAAATAAATATCTTCAGTCTAAATAAATTGTACATTAATCAATGAAATTTTTTGCTATGTCTATTTTTCATTCAGTTCAGTTATATTAATATATAATTATTAGAACGTAGTAAGGTAAATTATGCAAATAACAAACACAAAGGAAGTCTACGGCTTGATATTCAACATATTGAGTACGAAATACGAGTCGTATATATTTATCGGAGAATTTATCGACGCTCGCGGGTGGGAAGTACGGTGATCGAACTCGTACAAAAGTTATTGCACCACGAAAGTCATCGATGTGCATCAACGATGATATCCGCTGATTTATATCGACTGCAGCATGTAGTTTTTCGCCAACAACTGAAATAGGTTACACAGCGAATAATGCCGCTTCGCGGATGATATCGGTAGGAAGCAAATAAACTGCAACGACACGCATTTGCAAATTATGGATGCCATGCCGCACTGAACTATGGTTCATTAATCTTGGTTGTCAACAATTTCACGATCTATTAGCCTATGTCAAGCAGAGCTTTCTAAACGACTGTTGCATCCGCGAGCTTATTTTTCACGTTCCATTATTCATTAATGACATATGGAGACATGTATTGCGAGTGTAATAATATATATTGGTCAACACGTTAGACATTTACATGAATTGTGGCGCAAAGGTATTTTGTCATCGTTACACTTTTATCATAGTTGCATTTACATATGACTGCTATCGCATCAACACAACGAAAATTATATCACATCCAACAATTCGCTACACATTTTCCAATAAAACGCGTTAATCGGGATAAATCAATAACGATACAAAATATTTTAATTAACATATCATGTTGGCCGCATTAAGCTCTTAATAGATCATAAAATATACATATCTATATTAACTTTAATAATCCGCTTTACATATATTGGCCTAATATAAAATGCATTAATTATAATCTTTTTTTTACAGAATTCAAAATTGATAATTAAGAGAAGTTGTTCTCAGACGTTCTCGACTTAACGCTAGAACAACAGAGAGACAATCATTTAAATACTTTATAATCAATGGAAAAACTTGTATTATATAAACTTTTAATTAATTAATATTAACGATATAAAATATGACAGTCTCAAAGTTTTAATTTGGATCTAAATTCTTAACTTTTTTTTATACATACAATTGAAAATTATACTTTCGATACAGCGATTAGAATTAATGCAACATTAAAATATATTGTAATAAATAAATTCAAAAAAATTGAATTCAATATACGCAACGTGTAGACTAAAATCTTACGCGCCGGTAAGCAAATACTATTTATCCATTCGCTGACGTCGGCATTACAGGAGGACTCTAATGGCAGGAATAAAAACATCGTGGTAAGCATGTAATATAGTAAAGCCAGTAAGAACGAAGAATTTGATAAATGGAAAACGTAATCCCAGTGTATACCGTAGACGAAGTACGTTCGTGAGAGTTACTTCTGAACACAATGAATTCATCACCGATAGCTTCTCTGCTTTCATGACTTGCGAATAACAAGAAGGAATGTAAAAGGAAAAGCAACCTTATTCATAGTTCGAATAATATAAGTATTCAGAACATCTTCGTAGCTAAGTAGAACATTTTTGTGGTTGGATGTTAAAATATTTCTAAAACTTTGCAAAAATTATAAATCAAAATATGAGCGAACAAGCGATGTGTAATTTTTTCTCAACTTTCTCTTAAAA
>NW_017305779.1:265667-270627 GCF_001594115.1 Trachymyrmex septentrionalis | reverse complement strand
ATATATATATATATATATATATACATAAAATGTAAAAAATGAAAGTGTAGATAAAGAATGAAGTTATAAACTGTCGACAAGACACCTCATTAATCTTTCCACAATGTTTAAAATTGTTAAAAAATCGCTTGTTCGTAAATTTGACGATGCATTTTTAATAGCGTTTAACCTGTAAAACAAAAATTTCCGACGAGACAATACTTTTATTTGCATTCATACGTGCTTGCACCTGCGAGTAAACGCGTGAATAAAAACAACATACAAATCTACCTTTTTGTTTCATTTGTGAATTGTCATCCGAGTGACACGTGACACCAATACAAATTTAATTGGTGCCACAAAGAAAAAAGCCGGTCACAGGGTTGTAGGAAAAACGCAGACGATATATTGGGGAAGCCAAAAATGTATGTTTGTATGTAGCATACCGAAAAGATACTTGCATGAATGATGCGGCGTGTTGAAAATAATGGCGTTCAGAAACGAATGTTTCCCTTCTGACCAAAGGATAATGGGAAAAGCCAAATCCGCGGAGACGCTGGTGACGTTCCAAACTGAACAACCATTCGAAACATTTGTTGGAACATTTGTTGAAACGCTTCTCGTTTTAGCGTATATTTTCAGGAAACTCTGCTCGAAATATCCTAATATTAATATCTTAATATCCTAATGGTATCAATATTCTTTCTTTTCACTTAGATTTTATATTATCTCATTAAATTTCCGTACTCCTCCACCATCAAGTCAAATATTATCTGACTCGTGAATTATGTAACTACTTTAATTACTGCGCAAGATTTACAGGAATGTTCATGTAAGATAACCAGACAATTTGCTCTCTCTTTCTATCTCTGGTTTAATAAAAATTGGATTTTCCTCTGAAATTTAATAGAATGTTCGAATATGAAATTTTATCAGAATTATACATCTCTTTCCTACACTTTTACATGAAAATTAGTAAAAAATTAGTAAAAAAGATAGATTCATTGACAGCGTCAAAAATTCATTGCTTTTAGATGCATCAAAGTAATCCCATAATCTTCTTATTAGCCTTATGCAACTCGATTTTCGAAGCGGGTATTTAAATTCTGGATTGTATCAAATAACGATATGCGTGTGAGCAAGCCATTCCGCCGGAAGTAGGAAACGATCGACCATAAATACCCAGTGGCCATCAGCAGTGTGCCGTCTATCGACCCGAACGTATCGATAATCGAACATGAAAGCTATGTGATGACAAATGTCTTTATCAGAAACGGCTGCTGTGCGTTACAACTCGACAGTAATACTGTAAATAATTCGCAGACCATGATTCTAGTCACGTATTGTTCCTTGTATGTTACGATATTAGTGATCCGAAGACTAAGGAAATTAGTATGACGTTCAATCCGATGGATTCCTTCCCGATGTGCTAATTAATGCGTACCGAATCAATACGTTGTCACGCGCCTTATCAAGACTGTCCAAGATCATGCTAATGGAATAGCAACGGTGCAATGTATACCATACGTGCTATTCAGCAAAGCGGGATATTAGGCATTATTTAGCAAGATCTATCATTGCCCAGAATTTCGTTTGATTAACCTTCGAGAGTGTTTATCTAGTATTCCTAATAATGAGAAAAAACGGAAATTTAAATCATCAGTATGACTTAAAATTTACCTTTCTCTGAGAAAAAATTAATAATTATTAATTTTTAATGATAGGGATGTTGTTTGTATTAATACTATTACTAGAATCTATATAAAAATTTAAAATATATATTACAATATAATATTCTTATATCTCATGCCAACTAAAGCTTAAAAGCACTTATAAAATTTAGTACAATTTAAGATTCAGAAATATATTGTAATAAGTATTTCATGTCGTTATATCTCTTTATTTTCTTCTTTTATTAAAGAAGAAAATAAATGTGCATATATATGTATGTATAATTGTAATTATATAATAATAATAATAATAATAATTCATGTGTTAATAAATCTGATTACAGTCATCAAATGTCAACTTTATATATTATATTTTTCATATGTAAATTAATCCTACCGTGTTATTGAAAAAAATTAATGATTTCCTGAAAATAATTCTGCTAAGTATGCAATTATCTGAGACCATTTCTTAATTCTACAGTTCTCCAAGGTAATGAGGTGCCAATGAGGTGCTATCGAATCTTACACGGAAATGAAATTTTACGCTGCCATAAGTCCGGCATGATGAAACTCGATTTGAATCCCGTATCGGCGCGTAAATTTAATTCCCATCGAATTCCGTGCATAGTCGGCGGATCGGTTCCGAAGCGACAGTATTCCAAAATGGCTGCTTGAGCTTCTGCAACTTTTCGCGAGATATTGTGCGCGAAAATACTATAGGTAGATCTTTTATAAGTTTTCACGAACCCCTAAAACTTTCTCTCTCGATTCGGATTTGCATAATTCAACAGATTTATAGTATTTTGACATCAAATATCTTCATCCAAAAAAAAAGAAAGATATTCCGAGCATGTTCAGAATTATTATCAAAATTATTATCAAAATCTTTCAAATTCATTAAGAAATATTTTATCGGTTAAAAATGAAAAGATTTCGCAAATTGAGTTTTACAAACGCAAATGAATAATAGAACATTTGACGTTTAATATAAAGCGGATTAAATTTTAGCATAATTTTAATTTAAGATTTTAGAATTAGCACAAGATATAAGTATAATAAAATTGAATTTTAGAAAGTTGTAACAAATGGTATCTTGCCAAACGTAAGTTTGGATCGGCTAAATATTATTCAATGCATATATACATAACACTTCGTATATCACTTTATCTATGTAACGTAGACAAATGCATCCCAAGTTACGAAAGTACCATACATTTTATTCAAAATGGACAGTTCAAACAATAAAACAAGATCTTCTCGTTATGCATTCGAATATATGCATCGTATGTTCAATAAACATGATGTAAAACGGACTCTTGAAAATCGATTAATTATTCGGACGGGACAATACGGTGACAAAAAAAGTTAGACTCACTGGGGACGAAGCAAAGGTAAAGGCAAAACGAACGAGCTCATCACGAGATGTAATCTTTCGTAATTAATCGTCATGCGCTCTCACGCCTTGCGGTTTAACTGACGTAGAAAGAGAGAAACGTGAGGAAGGTAGGAGTGGCCATGTCTGAGTGCCTAAATCCGCTTAATTATCTAGCGTTCTCATTTGATTCCTGCCGGCTCCGCGCTCTCTTCTCTTTATGCTCCAGCAGGAGAACGCCAAAGGGGGCCATTTTCGTTCCCGACGTGTACGGTGTGGAGATAGACTCGAGCGTAAATGCGACGATTTGTCTCACTCTTGAAACTTATGAAGCGATCTAGCTTTTAGGAAGATTTTGCAATGCTTCTTCTTGGGAACTTAGTGGAGTAGGGATGTTTCTTGTTTCCGGATAAAGCTGTGAGCGTTACGGATATGAAGAAACGGATGATCCGTTCCATTTATTAACTCTCTAACGCTTTAACTCTTCATAATGATATTCTGACATGAATTTAATTATTTAAACTACCCATAAGAATAATTCGAGAAATAAAAATACATTTTTATATAATTCATAAGTTTTTTTCGCATGAAACAAAATCAACGACGCACAAATATATCAAGTTACTGAATATTTTTACTTATTTGCACGCGAACTACATTTCAACCAATATGTCTTTGTATTTATTGGTTATTTGAATCTGTGAAAAAAATTTATAGTACGCCCTGTATATTACGTCCTTTCAGACATGAATCTTTTACAAATCTGGTATTGAATTTTCTGTCGAACTACTCTTTATGCTAGGTGATTAAAAAAGGTTTATTAAATCGATAAACAGAATCACATATATTCCTGCATTTAATTTAATATGGAATTTAACGGAAAATTTTAAGCTTTATTTAAAAAAAATGTTTAATATTAGATATTAAAATATCTAATATTATTGAAAACTGTCGTTTAAGCAATAAAATAATAGAATTTTTTTATTAAAAAACTCAAGATTGATTAAAACATTCCAAAATAAAAAAAAAGAACAAAATTGATCAAAAGGTTCGTAAATAAAATGTAAATAAATTCACAATGTCCTATAAAACTATAAATGTGATACTGTCAACATAAATCAACTTAATTAGGTATATTTTGTTTAACGTAGCAACTACTTATCTAAACTATCTCAACTCTCCATCTACAATCCGAGTCTTTATTATCCAAATTTTTTTCTAAATTTTCAAGAAATGTGAGAAAATTCAAGGTTACTTTTCAATTGTTTATCTCTGTTACATTACCGAAAAGTTTTTAACTCAATTAAAACTTTTAAATTAAAATTTGAGCAAAAATGAGAAAACAATTTGAAAGTAAAATTTCGCTTGTGCCAAAGAAGATTCAAATTGCACGGAAGGTTAAATAACCGCAGACAGAGAACAGCAATCTACCACTTGAGAATTTATTTAACCAGTACGTCAAATGTCTACGGTTAACATGACACACAATGCGTTATTTCGTTGATTCGGCTGAAATTACTAACGATAAAAAATATACGTTCGTATCTAAATACTGTATATCAAATGTGGTCAACAAAAAAGAAGAGAAAGGTAGCGTGATGACAACCTCTCTTTTTAAAATATATTGTGATTGGTTGATAGAGATAAGAGAATGACCGTTTTCACGCCTTACCTTTTTTATTTTTGTCAATCAATTTTACACACGGATAGAGCAACCATGCTCTATGTTTTTGATACAATTTAATGTTAAACAACAATAGTTCAGACTTTCGGACGTAAGAAACACTCGAAAATAATCTACTCTTTTTTAATCGACGACAATTGCGAAGTACTGTATAAATGTTTGCACGCTATGTAGCAATTGTTGGCAATGTAGTCCAGAAGAATGTCGCAAAATTTCAAATATCACTTATACAATCATTGACGATTCTTCCTTTCG
>NW_017305779.1:259226-265567 GCF_001594115.1 Trachymyrmex septentrionalis | reverse complement strand
TGTTTGCACGCTATGTAGCAATTGTTGGCAATGTAGTCCAGAAGAATGCCGTAAAATTTCAAATATCACTTATACAATCATTGACGATTCTTCCTTTCTACAAAATATATGCTTCTTTCAATAAACTAGACAGAACGTTACTCGGAAATCTATAGAACATCGAATTGGCAAGGATAAAATATCAAAGAGATCAAGCATGACGGTACACGAGCCCTCTTCCGTCATTTCAAACGATTGCCAGAGTGCAGTATCCATCCCTCCATAAGCATTTTTCAATTTCGTTTTCTTCCTTCTTGTCTTTACTCCAACCTTGATCTTATCTCTCAGCTACATTGAGCGTGCACGATGTCACTGTAAGGCAACAACCGAATCAAACTTCATTTCCGGAATATTTGAAAGACTCCGGTATTATTTACTTCGAGAGATTTAATAACTTTAAACATTTTCGACATTTCGACGGAGACTCAAAATTGAGATTCAAAATTATATGGAACACGCAGATGTACGAATCTCATGTAAGCGTAATAGTAATTACAATACATTACGGTAATTAAGTGGTATTATACAATCTGCATAATTTCGATGCTGATGTTTAAATTAATTGTTAATTAGGTCAAATAAATGATAGTAACTGTAAATTATTAATTTCATTCAACAATGGAGAAGTGAATAAAGAAACTGGGCGGGACATGCAGATAATTAGATTTTTAACAAGAATTTCAGATTACTCGAACACGTGGATGACCGTGGCGAATATAAATAGTAGGAATCCATCAACCTTGCTCGACACCGATAAATAAAATCCGACTGCACTATCTGCATTCGATACGCATGAAAATAGTTTATTGATCGCGAGCGTGCTTGCCCATTTCGACAAACACGGCCAAACATCAGAGAAGCTATTTTTTTCACGAGAGATGTGAGTCATACAGAATTTTGATGCTGCCCGAGGGTACAGGTGCATGGTAACAGCGAGAAACGCGCAGCACGCTACATCGCGGTGTATGCGCCGGGAGAAAGGGGTACGTGTTGCGAGAATAGCAGCGGGCGAAAATAGACAACGCGCGTTGAAATGCCGAAAGGCGAGGAATAGCTGCAGTCCAGAACACTGACAAAGCTCCAGCTCGGGGAGCCGCGGACGATCAACCGCATGATATTAATGTCTCGCCAAAAAGAGGAGCAAGGTGCATCGAGAGAGGAGGGAGAGAGAGAGAGAGAGAGAGAAGGAAAGTTTAACCGCAGCATCTCATTAATGCGAAGCAGACGCCGGGAATGTTTCTACGCCAGATTGCCACCGCGTACAGTGCGATCTGCATTACAAATAGTAATTCGTCGATGCACCTTGATGAATATCGTAATAGGAGAGGGGGAGAGGGGGGGGGAGAGAAATAGCGACATGTGGTCAACGCTTCGTTTTACGTTATGCGATAAATGCAATTTATGATATAACTCGCCTTTCTTCAACGCGAAACACGCGCAGTGTGATTGGTTTTTTTCTCGTATCACTGATCAAAAGTTTCATTTCTATGTAATCAAGTTTGCGTTGTCATTTTTTTTTGTTCAATTTTTTTTCTGCCAAAACGCACAGTACAGTTAAAATATAATTATCGAGAGACGTGCGATATTCGTAACTTTATTCGTCTTTGCGACTATGGATTTTCACAACGTCAATGTGTGCAACAATGATTAATTAAATGTCACATGTTGCTGCTACCTTGCAAATTTCTGCGTCCCACATCGCTTTCATAATTTAATTACGTTTCGGAGATATTTGATTGTGACGTTTACGCAGTCAAATACGCGGCCAAACGTATTTGTCTCTTAAATTTCGATTATGATTTCTGATACGAGAGCGAAATACCAAAAATATTTAATATTTTTATATAGACAGAAAGAAATAATATGTAATAAATGTATTTAATTGAACCTACTCTTTAATTAAATGGATAACGCATTAAAACTTTTGATGCTTCAACAGAGATATTTTCTTTAAAAAAGCTATACAATGTACGAGCTATCTCTGTATCTTGATACATCATTAAACTGCAATATTCACGAAACATTTCACGAAACGTTGACATTTAACGATATATCAAGACACAGAGATAATCCGCAAACCGCATAATCTCTCTGGCATAATGAATAATTATACCGTAGTTTAGTATCTTCAATTTCGTAAAAAAAAATATATAAAACAATATTTGGAAAATACACTTTATATATATATATATATAAATCACAAGAAACGATATCTAACTAAAACATTATTTTAGCGTAAGCATTAATAGAACGTTCCATTCGCGACATACTACGAATTGACATAAATGAAACGCGATCCTTGTATCGACGTTCCTATTATTTCGTTTGAAATCCTAGATATTCATCGCAATGAAGATGGACGTGTCAGATATTCGTGGAACATAATCGATAACGCGAATCGTTTCCCCTCTTCGACAAATCAACGTCGACGACAGATCATTTTCGGATATTGCATTGTGACTTGTTTTTGCTCGTCCGATAAATTCTCGCCACGAAATTATTCCACCCTTTTGTCTCCATTTCATTTTATTTTGGTATATTAATAATTTCCGTCAATTTATGCATCGTAATTTCTATATAATGAATTGGAATAAAAACGATTATCGTGTAATTAGTCTTAGCATTTACGTATTAACAAGTGTATTCCAAATGTGTGTGTGTGTGGGTGTGTGTGTGTGTGTGTGTGTGTGTGTGCGTGTGCGTAAATTAACGGTCCAATTCTTCAATCAAACGTAAAGTCTTTAACAATATAATATCAAATCAACTTATTATTTTCCAAATTTTAATGATAACAATTAGCAGACGTCAAATGTGAGAGAATTGATCATTTCAGCAGATTCATATCTATACTGCACATCTCTATATCGTATTATGTGTACGAGTTATCATATTTCCCTATTCTATATATTATTCGTATTACTGTGTGCGTATCTTTGAAGCATCTAGATACAAATATCAAAATTAAATCAATGTCACATAAATTTCGAATCTTGACGTATTGAGGTATTGATCGATACCTATCAATCTCTTTCTATCATACACTGAAAGAAAAAATTCGCTGCTGCCGCAAACTAGATGATAAAATATGATATAGCATTTTTAATTGACTGCACCAGCCAATTTTTGATTGTAGCAGCCAGTTTTTGGTTGCGTTAGCTTATCCGCCATGTCAGTAAGGGATAGGATTTCGATAGGCTAACGCAATAAAAAATTGGTTGCTGTAATCAATTAAAAATGTTATACCATATTCAGCCAATCTTTTCTTTCAGTGTAAATTTACTGTAAGGACGCGTCTAGATTGCGAATTACTCACAAAGGACTTGATCAGCGAGAACAATAATATTAGATAGCCAGCTGTCAATCAACCATCGCTAGTCTTAGTTTCAGTCTGCTGTAACAGCGCATCCTACGCGTCTAAAAGTTCAATCAAAACTTCATCAGTATCGATCGTAAATTACCAGCAGCATTCTCTGTTTGGCTAGTCGACATAGCGTTATAAGATTCGAAAGATGAAATATCAATGGTAGAGGAAATGGAACAGGAGAGAAGAGAGAAACAATAGAAGCCATTCCATGTGGGAAGAGTTTGATACCCTCTGAAATAATAAAGATTCCCAATAGAGCATGTCCCCGAATAATCGCATAAATATTTGCGCTGCTCGACAAATATAGACCACGCTCCTTCGAAGGAAAGAAAGACGATCGATTTCCAAGTTTGCGTTCTTAAACCGCTGAGTCATTTTTAGGTATTTGATTTATAAAAACGTCCAAAATGATTTGCATCTTACAATGAAAAGAAATGCGATGTAAACTAAAGAAATCTGAAATATAATATAAAGTATACAACCAAAAGTATAAGGCATCTTATTAACCTTTAAACATCAAGTAAGACATGGTCACCATCCGCCATTTATTTATTTAGGACGATGCTTAAGATAGAATGGGATAGATTATGCATAAGATCAAATGAGATATCTATAATGCATCTCGTTCTATCGTCTTAAAAATGGCAGATCAGTCAAAAGTTACCTAAATGATTGACTAATCTTACTTGAATATCTCTAATCTCTTTGCAGTACAGAAATATCACTATAAAACAGCACAGTAGTGCTGTTTTATTTTTCATGTTATAATTTTTATGTTTGTTCTTATCGTTAATACTTGTTCTATCAAACCACTAATGTTAAAATTAATCGTTAAATGACTAGCAATGACTACTATTGTACACTCGCAAATAAAATCTTTCGCCTCATCCGTTTCGAACCTCGCGTTTCTCTGTTCGTATATTGTAGCGTATGCCTTATTAAAATTATTATTTCATTCCATATTTTCTCATAGAATTATACATACTTTTCGATTATTACTTCTCGACGTAAAAAGACGCCTTATAGTTAGCCATTATAGCTTCACAAAAGGTTTGTTAACATCACATGCTCCAATATGCTCTTATTATAACTTCTACTCACTCCAATAAACGCATTAGAGTGAGTAGGAACTGTGGTAAGAGCATGTTGGAGCATGCGACGCGGACAAACCTAAAAATTGATTTTTTCAACTGACAAACCGTTATACTGAATCTTCCATTTTGAATTTCGCATTTCTGATAGAAAATTTTAATTCAGCGAACTCAAAAATCCATTACCTTTAGTAGATTTGTTCATTTTTAAATATTGGCATTACTATAACGGGAAACCACTAAAGTGACTCTGAAGTATTATGTTTTAAAGCAATAAGAAATCAAGAAATTATAATAAATCTTACTTAAGGAGAAGCTATGAGATTTGAAAAATAGACCCATCTGAAGATTAACTATTATTCGACGTTTTATAACTCAAATTGATTTATGGTATTTGCTATGAATTATCTTTCTGTAGAAGCTCTTTACTTATGTCTAATATCGATAATCAATAGAAAATAACATAAATAAAAGAATTCCAGATAAATACAAAAATATAGATGTTTAATAATTTTGACCAAAACTGTATGTAGAAAATTTTTATCAATCAAATACGATAACGTTACATCGCAGTAAACCGCTAAGGAATTCGAACATTTGGGCTTATTCGAGCGGTTTTGTTTTATCAACAGTAAGAGATGTCTCTATTGTTTCTTTTTTTTCCTTTACTCGGGATGTCGGTTCAATTCACGAGGATCGTTGATAATGGTCGCGAAAAAAATTGGAATCGTGTCAAAAGGACAATCATGCCGTCGATGGAAACGAACACGCGTCTGACACGTCCTTTACACTCCATGCGATGCGTGTCGCTTGTAGGACATACGTCATTCGCGGACCACTCGATTCGAAGATCGCGAAAGCCGTGACGTGACATGACCTGACAGAAACAAGCGGGAATCGCATTAACGTGTCATGCCATGTGCGCGCGTGTCTCTTCGCAAGACCACGTATCTTACTCGAGAAATGCAGCGGAATGGTTTCTAACACCTCTGCGCAAGTGAAATCGATCAACGCGCAAATAAATATGAGAAACGGCGAGAGGAGGGCAAAGATCTTACTGTATAATCGAATCTCGAGTTCTAATCGAATTCCGCGCTTTAGAATAGAAGATCTCGAGTCGTCGTCTAAAGAGCTCCTTTTCACCTTAATTTTTGTATACTCTCTACTTCCCCAAGTATGCAGCGAATATTTGTGCATGTTCTACTGAAAAACTAATGAAAAAGTAATTCAACACAAATATAAGCGAAGAAGATATTCGGTCAAAGCGAGTCTAATAATATTTTTGTGTAAATTTTATATTTTCCAGTTCAAATATTTGGCATGTCGATTATTATTTATCGGTCTTGAAACACAGTCTTAAGTTAAAGTTGCAATGCGTATTATTAATATCACAAATTAAATTGAAACAAACAATTTAATAATAATACTAATGTTAATGAACATCAGTAATCCTAAAACACTGTAAAAAATTTATTACAAAAAAACTCATCAAGATTCAAACCTTGACTTCTCTATATATATATTCTACGATGGGCGTCTCTCGAAAAAGTAGTTCATAACTCTATCGGATAATCAATACATGCGCAAAGCTTCATACTCTCTCAAAGTTTCATTGTATAATCATGCTGACATGAAGTTTCTTCATTCAAAAATAGATATACGGAAAGAAGATTTCGTTAAAATATTAAAAAATTTAACTAGATCTGAAAATAATTTCGTTAAACCATCACAATAATTAAGTAAGACGTTCAAGCTATTCATTATACTTCAGAGTTCTACATAATTATTTTGATAATCCAACAAAAAATTATTTTCACATCTATACATATATAAATTTTTAAATATTT
>NW_017305779.1:243506-259126 GCF_001594115.1 Trachymyrmex septentrionalis | reverse complement strand
CATCAAATTCTGATTTTAATAAAACTTTATATACATATAGCTTACATAAATACATTAATTTTGAAAACATCATGATAGTGCTACCTAAAAACGGAAAAAAATCATCCTTCGTATGTAAAGCGATTTTTGACTTTTTCCGATATATCTAAAAAATAATTCTAAATATTAAAAATGTTTTATACAAAAGTTTTACAATAAAATTCTTACAATAAAAGTTTACAATAAAAGTTTAACAATAACCTCTATTCATGTACGTCAATGACATTTTGGATAAATTACTAAAAAATTTTTTGAAAATTTAAAAACAAATTATCTTTTAAAAATAATGACATGGATGAATAGAGATAATTTCATTGTAAAAGTTTTGTATAAAACATTTTTTTTAATGGTTTTTGAATAGTTTTTGAGATATAACGAAAAAAAGCTAAAAACCGCTTTACACATGAGGGGTGATTCTATCTCTTAAAATAGTTCTTGAGCAGCAACTGACATTTTTTTAATTCATCTATTTATGCATAATTTATATGTACATAGTTTTATTAAAATCAAAATTTAACATTTCGCGAGATTTCCATGTCGTAACTATTAAATGTTTTTTTCATTACAAGATAACGTCTAAAATTTTGTCTTTAGTATAAAACAAAATTAAATACAAACATAATAATATACGAAACAATTGTTTCATAATAATATACGAAACAATTGAGATTTCTTGATAATCATAAGCACGTAAACGAGCTAACACATCTGCGGTTGCAAGTCGTGCCGTTTTACGCATGATTAGTTTTTAGCATTGCAAGTATAACATAGTCCAACCACGTACGACTGCAAGCACGAGTGAGCATTCTGTGAAGACGGTGGATCATATAAAATTCGTTCCTTTGCAGCTACGAAGGATATTTAACCGATGCAATATCGTCTTACTATTCCAAAGAAATAGATCGGTATATTCGTTAGGACCACTTTAACCAAAAAAATTGTCGCACTGGATTTAATAGTATGACAAATTACTTATTTATCTAATTTTAATTTACGCTAACTCTTATATTCAACCCTGGCATAAGTAAAATTATATATGTTAATCAACGAAAAATTTAATAATTCAGAAGTATGAAAAATTTACTTCTACTTTAAACAATGTGTAGACACTGCAAAAATTCTTTTATAAAAAATTTTATAAAAATTTATTAAATAAAATATAACATAGAAAATTACAATTTATGTGTTTTTTACATATCCCAAAAAATATAAAAACGCAAAATAAAAACATACAAAAATAGATCTGAAAGAAATTTTTCATATAATTGCAAACCATCAACGATATTATTAACAAAATAATTAAAAAAGAAAAAAACAATGAAATAAAATTTATACAAACGCAAAATTAAATTATGTCGCGCATTTTTTCACTACCTTTTTATCATAAAAAAATTTATGTTGCGTCATCTACAGAAATCAAACTTTAGTAATGAAAAACATTTATGACTTTTGAAGTAATAACGTTATTTTTATGTACAATTTAATTGTACATATTTAATTGATATTGTACAAGCGAAAAATAGTTTAGGTAAAAATTAGTCATATCCATAATATGTGGTTATCAATTTTCAGCATAAGAACGAAATATTTAAATGGACAGATATGTTGCTAAACCTATACACGGTATGTTCCACTTTAAATTACCGTCAAAAAAATTTTTTTTTTTTAATTGTAAAATAATGCTTTAGATAAAAGTTGTGTGGAGCTTGACAAGGCATAAATAATGATAAACTTAATTTTCGTAAAAATCAATTGATATAAAAGTCACGGGCATTTAAAAAAATGGAATTGTGACTTTTTCTTACAAAATATTTATTACATTATATATATACTTCTCTAATCATCTGCACATGAAAGCATTAAGATAAAGTTATCGAAAATTCAATAGCTTTTATGAGATATTTCATATTTTATTTTGGCACTTTTTGACATAAAATATAAAATCTTTCATAATTTTTTTTTCTTGAACGTATTTCGTAAACAAACTATTAATTTTTTAATATCTCTACTTTAATATTTTTATATACAAGATTAGTAGAATTTCATTTATGTAAAAATACGATCATAAAAACTCAATTTTTTCATGTATGTAATTTTACCTCTCTTATTTGTATTATATTCTTTTAATTGTGTAATTTTTTTTTTTTTTTTAAAGAAATGTGTTGACTCTTACTTTGCCCTTTATTTATTATTATTTAAAATTAATTTTGTCATTATTTGTAATCCGTCAAATCATATTTATATCCAAAGCATTTTTTCTACAATCAAAAATGAAAAATTTTTATTGGATAAATTAAAATGAAATATCGTGTATTACGCAATAGCAAGTAATAAATAAGAATTAATAATACACAAAATTATATATTATGAAAATTAAATAATAAAACATTCTTTAAAATGGATTGAAACAAATTTTTATTAAAGAATTTATCACATTGATAAAAAAATCCATAGATAAAACAAAATGCATAGTGTATTTTTTAAAAAATCTTAAATAATATAATAATAAAATAGTAAATTTACTTACAAAGATTAAAAATGTTTTATAGAAACACTTCAGAAGTAATCAAAGAACTGTTATTAATATAACATAAATTTTTAATCATCTCATCATAAAAATATGAGATTTGCTTATGCCAACAAATAAATATAACCTTTCATAGCAAACTTCAACAAACGGTAACAGATGGCTCCGTGACTCGAGCGTTAAGTTACAGTGAACTCCAAAGAGATACCAACTCCAAGATACCAACTCCCCTCCATTTGTGGTTCAAAGAACTTAACAGCTCTCTAGGGAAGGAAGAAAGGAAAGACAGAGAGAAATAGATCACATCTCAAGAAACACAGATATTTGATGCAACCATAAAAAAAATTTTATTATTTAAGATACTTCATATATAATAATTTCCGAATTATAAGTGTTAATAATTAAATATTTTCATAAATGCGATAGAATTTTCAAAAAGAATGAAATTTTTTTCAAAGCAGAAAAGAATCTTTTAATCAGAGGAAATCCGCTCTTTTACGGTAAATGTGATTCATGTCATCAATTTAAAAATCCATCATCTTAAGATAATCTTCTACTTATTTTACTGAAAGCTTATTTTGCTTAAGCTACACCAGGAACAAAGCAAATCGGAATCAAATATATAAATCAAGATAATACGAAAATAAACTTAACAATTCAAATAAATCAATCAGAGAATTAAATGGATAAAAACAAATAACGTATTCGTCAAACATAGAATTGATAATTAATAAAAATACTTGCAAAATATTTTATCGTCAAAATATTATTGTATCGAACCTTTGATCGTTTTTTAATTACCTCACTTTATATATTGCTAATACCTATATTTTTCTCTTATATTTTCCATTATTTAAATGCATATTTCAATGCATACTGTATTTAAATTTCGAATCAAAAGTCTAATGAGCAAAAAATAATATACTGTGCTAAAATGTTTACTTCATAGTATTTCATTCAACGAACGATCTCTTTATTCAATTTGGATGTGTGACTCAACTGCCCTACTTCGATATATTCGTTTTTGTATGTTCTCTGCGAGCGCTCTGTCTCTGCGAGCTGTCTAGTGAGAACAACGAGCTTAAAGCTGGAAGGAATGAGCCCGTATCGAGATGGATAGGTTTCCTCCGAGAATAATAGCCGACCTCGTCAGAAGGAGTTATCCCCAAGATCGACGTTAAGCGCTGTTCGGCCGTCTCAAGTATCGAAACCACTTCTATCGTCCAACACGCGCTAGTGACCCTGCGGTTGCACCAGAATTGCATCAAACTTCTCCCCGTCTCCAATTTCGCTCACTCTCTCCCTTTCTCCCTCTTCCTTACTCTCATACAAATTGCCACATTCATCCTTGCACACCTACGGCCCCCCCGTAATTACGACGCCGGGCTATTGAAGCTCTAATCACGAGGCGACAACTGTCCTCTCACAGTCTCAGTTCCTCTCTTCCGCCCCCCTGCCTCTCTCTCTCTCTCTTTCTCTCTCCCCCTCCCTCTGCTCCTCCCACCCCTCCTTCCTCTTGGCTGCATATCCTTCCGTCTGATATCTCTCCTTTTCCCTATTTCTCCCTCCACTATTCCTTGACAACTACTTGGAACAGACGTGGACGACAAATGCAAGCTTCTCGAGCTTCGTCTTCCTTGAGTAGACATGTGTATTCGACTTGCCAGCGTCTTTGTGATTCGGAAGATCAAGTGAACCATTCATTAAACGATTGAAATTGTCATTAAGAGAACGGCCGAAGTTGTCATCACATTGAATGAGCTTACAGATCTTTGAGACAAACTTGCAACCAGTATGCTCGATCTATGCCACCGTGTAATCAAATCACTAGTGCTCTGACTGAGTGAAAAGCGAAGCTAAATGAAAGATCAGATTCACATACACGAATTATATAACGAGTAGTATAAAATCTAGTCATCAATTTAATATACAAAAAATAAAATAAAAAATTTTAATACCAACAAATAAAATTTTTTTATTTATTTAATTTATGTATCTTTATTTATTTAATTTTTCTTTAGAGCTATGTGCGTGCGTATAGCACTAAAGATAGACTATAAATTAAATAAATAAAAAGACTTAAGTATAGTATAGTAAAAATTTATATATACACATATATAACCTATTAAAAATTCATCTGATTAGTATAAAGATATATTAAAAGAATTATTTTGTAAAATGTAATTTATAGCACACACAACGTCTTTAGCAATAAAATTATCTAAGATACTTAGGAAGACAACGGATTGTTCTCGACTCTTATTGCTTATGTTATTTACCATAATTAAATGTGTTCAATTATTATCTTTCTAGCTAAGCCAAATAATTGAGTTTTTAAAAAATCATGAATTACAGTATAGTGGAAGAACAATTTTGCTGAAGAATCTAAGTTGGCTAGATACAGATATAAAAATAATTTTGTTGGACCATTAAAATAATTTTAATTGAGCAACGCTGCAAAATATTTTGATCTTCTAGCAATCAATTTTGTCATCCTACCTAATTGTTTTGATAATTATTTTCTAGATTTGTATCCAATCTGGATCTAGCTAAATTTTTGAATTCTTCAGCAAAGTTGCTCTTTCAGTGTAGAAACCCGCCAGAAACTATTCAATCAAACACGTCAAACTTGTCAAGATAATGCTTCTATCCATATTATTAATTAACGGTTCAATTCCTTTATGTTTTTATGATTGATCGTGCTACTATGGATGCTATATAAAGTATTATGCTGAGACCACACCAAACCCTATGCTATGTACACTATGTACGTTATACGAGTATGTACGCTATGTTTGCTACAATGAGTAGCCACGCCAAAAGCTATGTTTTAGATAAACCTTTTTATTGTTAAATATTTACAGATTTCTGCCCGATATATACATGTATAATTATAAAATAAAAAGAAATACATACATAAAATAGTGTAATTCTTACAAAATACTACATACATG
Source organism: Trachymyrmex septentrionalis (assembly GCF_001594115.1). NCBI lineage: Eukaryota > Metazoa > Arthropoda > Insecta > Hymenoptera > Formicidae > Trachymyrmex > Trachymyrmex septentrionalis. The sequence continues at coordinate 253,606 of NW_017305779.1, read as the reverse complement.
ACATGTTACAAAAGAAGTTTTCTATAGTTTATGTGTACACAATTTTTATAAGTAAATTAAAAAATATATTTACCTAATTTATTTAAAGTTTTGTTAATTTTCTCTCCAAACGCATTGTCCTTCATTTGCTGGTTTCGATATTCTTCAATTGATTTCTACTAAATGCATTTATTTTTTCATTAAAGTCAGAAAAAATAAATGCACTATATAAATGCATAAATGCAAATCATATAGATATAGAAAATCTTATGATATTTTACTAATAATTTACTACACGGCAATTAAAATATTTATTCTCGATCCCACCGTGCTCATATATAGCGATATTTAAAAAAAAATAGCCAAGAATCAAACACTTCGTGACGCGTCAGAACGTCGCAAACATAACGTACATAGCGAATATAGCGAACATAGCATAGTTCAGTGTGGCCAGTCACATAAAGAAAGCTATTTTTTGAAAACGTAACAAACATAACGTACATAGTGCTCGGTGTGACCTCAGCATTATACATTATTTCGCTCGATTCAGCATATTAGTAGATTGCATTAATGAACAATTAGATCTTCATAATTGCTAATGAACGCAGTCAGAGAGTCCTTTTCGGTTCTGATTAATGATGAACAATAATGAAGCGTATCTGAAACGGATAGTATCATTTGCTGGTACTTGAGCCAAATTCAATCAATAAGTGGATCATTTTATTACAAACAAACGAAATGTAATAGCTCATATTTCCACAAACCGAATCATATGAAATTCTCTTATTATAAACATCTAATTTAACAATCGAACAATTGCGCCGTAATATATTGCGCAAGTATTTTTCCAAGAACTTTAATTACTGACTGAGCCGATTATAATAAAGAAAATTTTTTTAAATATGTGAGCAAAAAATTGGGATTCTTTGAAGCTGTTATTTTTAATTTACAAAAGAAAGAATCTTTGCAGACAAAGTTGCCTCTATTTAAAAACTTTTGCTTTTCAAATATGTGTTTTCAAAATTTTATTTGTTCAGAAATACTCGAGCAGCCGCAATAATTTCAGTAAGAAAATTAAATTGCTGTTTAATTTTTTGCATTTTAAAACATTTTAAATATACAAAATGAAATATAAAAAAAGAACGATCGATAAATTATTTTAAGAGAAGAAAAAAGAAGGGAGCAGATTTATATTTACACATTTTCTTTAGCTCACTCTCGTACGAAGGAGTCTAAAAAAAGGAGTCATCCGAAAATTTATTTATAAACCTCTCGACCTTCCTGATCAACGTGATTGAGTAACACATTCTAACAAGAAAAACCGAACATGAAATTCCACTTTAAAAAATATTAATGTGGATTTAACAGAGCATGCGATATTCAAATAATTCTCATCGTGTTAGTTGTTAATATTAATGTGAGAATTATATAAACACTGCATTAAATCCATGTGCATTAAATCCACACAAATATCTTTTAGAGTGTAGAATACTTTAGTGAGTCGAATCATTATTTTCAACTCAAAGTTTCTATCAAATCATTTTTCGGAAACTATCAGAAAAGTCCTTTTGATGACGGAGACATCGTCCATCTCCAACGAAAAATAGTTCCAACACCTGTAAAAATTAGAGCTAAGTTGCCGCATCGACTATGACGACGAATTGCAAGACGTAAAATCGGATTTCGCGATGAACGACGAGAGTCAATCAATATAATTTACATAAATCCGAAGTGACGAGGCGGAAACACCGATGAGATTCACCACATCGTTGAGATGATTTACGCGCAGTTTTATCGTGCAATATATCAACAAAATCTTCATTCATTTTTCTTGTATGTCACAACAAGACTATCTATATATTGTCAAGGCTTTGTTAACATGTATGTCAATGCATCTCGCTGAGAGTTCGGAATAACGTAGATATGTACGAGTACATCAAAATAAATGCAACGCTCGCCAAATGTTTGCGGTGCAAATGGAATTTACACCAAAGGCTCGTCATACCAAATTACAATACATATTACCAGGATGTAACTATTCAACGTATCTTCCGTTTTCGCTTTACACGCACGCGCGTGTTGAATTACAGTCTCGCGCACGCAGACTCTTTTCAATTGTAAATCTCATTATTCGCATTCATCGGCGGGCTGATATTGCAGGTTCCAATTCCCAGCGAATGTTATCCCAACCATAACAAGAATACTCCCTCGTCGTGTAATTATGAGTAGCCGAGCGTACGATGTAACCAGCAGAATGAATATAAATCGAACGATTATTTACTCGGTGAAATTGTCAGTATTTTTCCTCCGAGATTTTATATATTTTAATGCAGCTAGTCGCGACCTCCGTTGTGTTTTATTCGCGTTTCATGCATATATATTTCTGATTCTGAGAATTGCAACCATTCGCACGTATAAAATGCGTACTCGTTAATGAGCGAAAATGTTGAAAAATGTTACGGCGTATGCGACATCATTGAAATACACGATTTTAAATCCCGACATGCGTCGTATATTTCGCAACTGGAGAATTTCAGCTTGTAAATTAACGGCGAATATTTAAACGGTTATATCAAGTACTTATCAACGATGTCATTAACCACTAGCGCCATTACTGCCATTACTACCATACGCCAATGCATTATTTGGCTCGTAATGCATCGCATGATTATAGGAAGCGAACGTGCGCTGTTAGTTTTGTATTTTTTATCAGCCCAAGTATGATCACGAAAGAGCTATTATGATTACAGATCTATTTACGAACCTATATACGGATTATATGTCAAACTCTATTGCATGTTAAACCAACAGTGATTACGTTGAATTTTTTAATTCTAAACTGCACAGTAAAAACTGATGGTCTTTACTTCCAATGTATTGTATATAAAACTAATTAAATTTAACGGTTTCATTTTTTACTTATATAAATCTGAAACCGATATTCCATTGTTTTCTAATAAAGCACTTTAAAAAAGAAACATGTACGTTTACCACTACTTTCGTATGTGAAAATTTAAATATCACTTTATTATTGGACACTTTATTATCACTTTATTATCACTTTATTATCACGCTTATTGGAACAAGTTTACAAAAAAATTTGTTTGTTATATTCTCAAAAAATAAACTATAATAAAAATAAAACTAAGATTACTGTAACAGTGCGTAACAAAAAGTTACTTTAGAAAATCAGGTAGAACTTTTTAAACTTTTCGCTTTCTAATAAATGCAGATACATAGTAATTTCCATGCCTACAAGACGTCCTTTTGGAATTCTAAAGTTTCTATCGTTACCGGATGTGCTTCCATATACAGAAGCTCTCAATGAACATTATATATTGACGCCAACAAAATTAGCATTTAGATAATATCCACGGATATATATATATATATATATATATATATATATATATTGCACTACGATATCTGGTAGTGACTTAATCCTTCCAAGACCAAGTTGGAGCCCCCTACGATGTCCCGGCCAGAATCTTGCCCAAGTTGCGGGCAAAGTGGTTAGGAGTTTCAGGAACGACCATGCAAATGTGTTAGTTGCATTCCGAGGCCGAGTTTTCCTTCGACTTGGCCGGGAACTTCCTTTAACGAGCAGGAAGGAACTCGAGGTTGCGCGAGGCTTCCTTCCTTGCAACAAATTGAACTAAACCTCTGCGCGTGTACACGCGATCGTGAATTGCCGACATTGTACACGAAATTTTGTGGCCACTACATAAAATTTTGGTGTATCCTTGTAACAATGAAACACATTCGATGTTATATAATAATTTTGCTATCGGAAATATCCGACCATTGAAACCACACGAGCAGAATGCTTAAGTATCAAGAAAGTACGAGAATATCAGTATGCATGATGGCTATTACGATGTAAGAGGATTTCAATGGATTAAAAAATGAATTTTTAAATCTTGGAAAGATTTCATAATAAGTTATTAGAAAAGTTTTGTCCGTAATTAAGTTTTTCAAGTAATTATAAGATCCTTAAAATGTGTGTTGCAGATCTACATTTATTATCTAAAAACCCAAGAAGATAAAAGAATGTAAGATATTTGATTATTTTAATCTTGTTATTTTAGAATCTAAATTTTAATACATTTAATAAAACTGAACATTTAAATGTTTGAAGATAAAAAATGTTTTAAATCTTTTAGAAACTGTCGAAGATTGTAAAAATTTTATTACATCGTTAAAATTTACATAAAATTAATTTAACCTATAATTAAATATCATGTGATTCTCTTCATTATTGGAAAAATAAAAGTACGTAGGTTTATATAATAAATAAGTAATTACCTATTATTAAAATACCTATTATAAATACCTAATTTGCATGTAAAACTGTACGTGACAAATCAGAAAAACATTATAAAAATTGTGGAAATTGAGAAAATTATACGTGATGAATCAGATAAGCATAAAATTACAAAAATTACAAAGTTTAGTAATTCTTCACGACTGTAGCATTACTGTATCATTGCGTAGCTTTTTTACCATATAAAAACCTGCGCAACAACGATATAACGCTACAATTACAGTCATTATTTATCATTAAGAGTTGCAGAATAGACTCGTTAATTAAGATTTACAATACCTCGCTAAAAATTGATATAAATACTTATACAACAATAATGCGCAAATGCCGGTTAAGTAAATAAATAAATATTCTCCAATGTGAATGAAAATTGGTGGAAAAATACATAAAATGCTTTTAAATTCTGTAGGAATATATGTAGTATGCATTTATATCACGATAAATATATCATCAAAAGACACTTCACTTGCACGTCAGCAAATGATGACAACCTATCGACGATCAAGTGGGATAATTTAGCGTGATACTCAAGTGATTTTAATGATTTTCCAGTTAACAACACTTCTGGCTGTCGAATAGTAATTCGGTCATCCTCCGTTACCTCCCAATACGTGCGTGCCGAATTGTCGTGCATTATCCACCCTTCATTCCCTCTTTCCCTATTATCGATCTCAAATTTTTTTGTACATGACGGTTTCTTCGTGGCTGACAGATATTGACGATATCAGAGATATATGAAATCCTGATAACAATAAGACAGGTTTTGCATATAATTCGTTGGCTATTTTTAATTTTTTTATTATCAAATATGAGAAAAGAGGAAAACAATAAAATTATTTCAAAGCAAACTACAGACCATATTGAAATGAATATCCCATTTTCAGTGCGAATTAAAATATTCCCCACAAATATAAGGAGAAAAAAGTATAAGATTGATTTTTTAAGTAAAAATTAAACGTAAAGATCGTTCATTACTTTCTTATCTTGTTAAAATTACGTTACACTAAAACTTACATATAATAGAATTAAATATTTTCCCTACGTTGCAGATTTCGTTTTCTTCGTGAACTTCTGGAAAAAGACAGTTTCCTCGATGCAACCAAATGTACTTTGTAGAAAAAATACGATGTCGCTATTATATTTTGCTGATATTCCGCCAATTTAAGCTCGGATTAAACTAACTGGCTAACTTCAAAAACAAAAAAGGAAAGATTTCTTGTGAACTTTGTGTTTTAATGATAGAATTTTTTCTGAGAATATTAAAATGTGTGTACTTTCTTGAAAGAATAAAAAAATATTCTCTCAAGTAAAAAAACAATTATCAACATATAATATTAAGTTACAAACATGGTCAATATTTGAATATATGCTGTATATTGATATCATTACAGCAACCATGAACCAACTAAAATAATAACAATAATTCGTAACAAGGTATCGAATTAGTATTGTTTCATAATATTATTACATCTAAAGTTCCATAGTATTAGTACTAATGCACCAACACTGGAGATACGAAAACTAGTACCGTGCTATATTAGGAATTGATACAGTATCAAATCGATATCGAAGTGCTATCAACGCAACCTAGCGAATTTCGAATAGAAATCACTATACGCTTTTGAAGATATTAATATTTACATCTAAATTTATATTAACACAATATCAATTTTAACTTCATTAAAAATCACTACGATAAATATTAAGATAATGTTCTCAAAACGATTAACGCGTCAATATTTATATTATCTTAGTGTCGCAATATTAGGTTATTATCTTCTAAAATGATACTGATTTTTAATTTAGCAAACTAAAATTTATACAAATATTGCAATATTTGCACAAATTTCAGTTGCTGAACTGTATCGATTGCAAGTAATTAGGTATATCGATTTTTAATTATGTCAAGGTACACCGATATTTCTCATGAATTTAAAGATATATTTTTTTCATTAGAGTAACATAAATTCGTTAATATTTTAAACATTACTAAGAAGCGTCGGATCGTTTTAGCGAGACATATTTACGAAGCATGATTTAAAATATGCACAGAGTTGTCGAAGTTATACTCGATGCAAAATTTGTTCTTTATAAGTTGCGGAGAAAGCTGGAGAAATTTAATCGAATCTAGGAAAATCGACGTTCACAGGATGCCGAACTACCACGAGAAGACGAGAACTTCATGCTGGAATGGGAGTTTAATGCGACATTTCGGTACTTGCAGCTGCAACGAAATTCAGGCAACTTCTGTTCCATTTGCCAAGAATTGCCAGGTACGGATATCTTCATCATGAAGAAAAGCACCCTGAACCGTGCGCGATATTGGACTATATAAAACTCGAAAAATCACGTTTTTCCTTTATCCTCTTTCATTCGGTGAACAAATGTTATAGAAAAATCATTTCTCCCCTAGAAACATCAATTAGATCCAAGTACTTATCATCTTAGTAACGCGGACACGTTTCAAAGTAATACCTACAATCCGAGACTGCAATAATTAATTCGTGCAATACGAAAAAATATATGCTTTTCCAAATTGCTCCCACATAATCGTGAGCAGCTGCAAAACTTTGGCATTATCATGAAATATGCTACATGGAACACTCTTGTTGCACGACTGTAAAATAAGGCATAAAATCCTTTAATAAGAGAGAGGAGACGAAAATTCGCTCAAATTTAGGAAAATGTAAGTACATCTCACCCAGAGGTGAGAGAAAAGCAAAATTCATGGAAATTCCTGAATCGTCCCGACACGGCGACGCGACGTCGAATTGAGCGCAATTACATCTGTGCATTGTAAAGCGAGATGCTCGTTTCGCTTCCCGGAAAAAAAGACCGCATCGGCTTTTCAGTCAAAAGTTGCTCCAATAATCGTTGTAGTAAATGTAAATTTTGCAAATATTTTGTATACATTTAAAAAAGATAAAAAATAAGACATTATTTTAAACAAATAGGTTTTACCGACGTAATCTCTTATTATTTGGGAATAAAAAACATTACGCATGCCAGTGACCATAGTTATGTATTCAAAAATTTCATACTATTTTTAAAAAAATCGAGATCGAATGAATTGACATCTCGATTTTCTTACTTTTATACTAATGTTCACAATAGCAAAACTAATTTCACATATGTTAAAGCTATACAAAAAAAGACTTACATTAAAATACGACTTCGAACGTGACGCGAGGGACAAATTTCGTATCGCAGTTTCCCAAACGTGCCATCGTGCAACTGCTCTTTTCTCGAACTTTTTATCATTACAACGATGAACAGCCGTATTCGAGGTGGTAGAAATAAACGGCCGTAAAACTAGCGTAAAAATCTACCCGTTCTAAAAGAAATTCTAAACGTATATTTCCCGTGGGTTCCAGTCATAAAGGCGGTCAGGTAAATTGAATGTATGAGAAATTTGTCATATTTCGTTTTCGATCCCACCAGAGCAATCAAATCATCGTATTTTTTGTTACGCAGTTTACAAATAAGAGAGACGCCGTCTGGGAGAAAGAAAGTATTAAAAAAAGAAAATTGAAAAATATCGAAAGAAAAAATATCGCTATTTATACATACAAGATACTTTAAAAAAATATATCTTAATATCCCGGAAATTAAACTGGTTCATTGGTTTTTTTAACTTTTTATATTTTTATAGTTATAAGACACTTAAGTATTGCACCTGAACGTACTATAAACATTACACGTAAATATTAATTAATGCATAGTACAACTTGATACAATACATTTATCGCGGACAAGTAGTTCAATATTAATTCGAAGTAAACTGAGTAGAAAATATCAATTTCCTTACAACCTTGCAGACTATTCCCATGGGATTCGGAAAATTGGTATTAGAATTATTTTTTATTCTCTTTATTTTTTCCTCCTTGTCGAATCGCACGAGCACCGTTTATGATTACATTGAAAAAAAAATGTATTCAACAACAAAAATTATTTGATTCAACAAAATACTGCGGTCGAATATGTGCAAATAAATATCAATGTAATAAGACCAAAATATTTTGTTCAATTACTATGATGATTTTAAATCTGGCTCAACTAAATTGAGTTATTGCAGACAAAATGTTTATTTGATTTTAGAATATATTTAATTGAATAGGAATTCATTTTAATAATCCATTAAATTGCAATTAGTATTAATTGAGACAACAAAAGGATGTGTGTGTCAAATAAAAAATTTAATAAAACAATCAAATTTATGTTTGAAATAATCACATATCGTTTACGTTCAACTTCTTTACAGTTGAAATTTGTATACACAATATTACCGTGAAATTGATATATGTTTTATTTGACTAAACATAATAGTCCTTGTGACAAAATAGATAGTAGTCGAACTTTGTATTTATTTGATATGACACAATATCGTTTTTTTGAAGTGAAATATTTTGATTATCTCTTAACAATTTAAGTTAAATAAAACCTAATACACTTATGCTAAGCTAATCGCACACTTGTAATCGAATCAACTAACGTTATTTATACCTCCTACTGTAACCATTTTCATGTCTCTACTAATAGTTTAATGTTATTAATATTTGAAGAGATTACATAGAAACGAAATAATACATGTTTTGATCTTATCAACTTTTAATCAATATCACCTATTATATACATTAAAAGAAAAGATTGATTGCAGCAAATTAGATAGCATAGCAAATATGATATAGTGTTTAGTTCGTTAAAATTTTTTTTTTTAGTATGTATTACGAAAGTGCAAACACGTATTAAGTATAATATATACGCGCAACTGGGAAGAAATGTAATGGAAGAACGCGACGATATTGTGTATGCGAAGTAGATTTTCATATGAGAAATATCCAAAACAAGTCTGCCATATTCAACTCAGGATGCAAATATCAGCATTTGAATGACGACACGAGGGAATATGAAAATCGATTTCCTTCTATCAATTTCGTATTTCCGATTCATGCGGTCGTTTAAAAACATTTCCAAACCACACTCTCAAAATCTCGTTCATACACACACACACACACACACACACCTTTAAATTATTATGTCTCCGATATTTACATTCGTAATTTATTAAACATCATAAAATTTTATAAAATTTGCATTTGTTGTGTATTATATTTCAAATATATTTCATATAGAATTGTTTAATCCATTTATATCATTTTTTAAAAGTTTTATATATATACGTATATTTTAAAATATTACTGTCTCACATTTCATAGTCATATAAATCTAGATATAAAACCCTGAACAAGCATTTTACTTCGATAATCCCGAAAAAGAATATTTTCCAGAGAATATTCACCTCTCGGTTAAAAGGTGAAAGACCTTGGAATACGATTGTATTCGTCATCTTGATATCTTCACACTTGAAATAGGAATGGAAATCTCATTAATGTCATAGAAACTTAACACGCGAATCAGTTTAGAGAATTTTTGTCTTAAATATAGAATATATTTGAACGTTTCGCGGATTCGTCGCAGCTAAAGTTGATTAAATATTCACCCAATAATTATCCGACACTCGACGTTCAAATTCGCGACTTTCCGATCCGGAAAGGCAACTAATTGACGTCAGGAACACGTGACCGATTAAATAAACTTTCTTATCAAATATGTCCCAATGCTGCTTTTCGTTAATAATACTGATAGAGAGAGATAAAGAGAAAGAATACTGAATATCAAATCACCCTTAATTTAAATTCCTCTCTTCTGAAATATTATTCTTGTCAGATTTCAATATTTTTATGTTAAAAAAATGTGTATATATGTATATATATATATATATATATATATATATATA
>NW_017305779.1:232289-243293 GCF_001594115.1 Trachymyrmex septentrionalis | reverse complement strand
ATACACTGCTTACAATTAATCCTTATCTACAATAAAATCTATCTAAATTATAAGAATATGTCTCAATCATTATATACATATATATGTACATCCTAAATTTTCTTTAATTAATATTTCCTGAAATTATCTGGCCTCATTACTTTTTTATAACTCTCTAAATCTATATATACATATACATATATAAATTCAGACGATAATATTTAAGCTCAAATACATACATATATATATATATATATATATGTATATACTCACACATAGATATATCTATAGATATAGTTTATTCATTTGATTAAATATTATTTCAGAGTAAAATACTAATACACTGACAAAAAAAAATTTTATATATCTTTCTACTGATTGACTCTTTCTACATTATCCATCGGAAGTCACGTCAACAGTCAACGATTGGTAATCATCGCATATACATCCGCCGAATCTGTTCGTGGCAATCTTACACACAAAGCAGCGTTCATTACCTTATCTCTTTTTGTCTCTTTCATTCTTTTCGAACTATTAGTACGCTACTACTGTGTTCAACACTTCTACATAAAAAAATCCCATCTACCTCACCACACCCAATCCATCAACTAATTGCCGTAAATCCGCGGCACACCCTTATTCGTGTCGCTCACAAACTCCGCAACTCACACCGCGATCGCATTAAACAATTGCAAGACTGTATAATTTACGGTTCAACATACATTCTGCAAGATCGTTATCGACATATGAGAAAAACACCGTTTTATATCCTCTAGTCCAACGATGAATAATTAAAGATAAAATTGAATAATTACAGTTGCGGTCAATAATACTAAAGCATATTAGAATTAACAAAAATACAAAATATTTAAAATAATAGATAAAATATATATATAGATGTAGAATGAAAACATATTATAGAATTTAAGAAAAAGATAGACATATTACAAAACTATACAAATAGTATAATAACATTCAGTAAATTATTTTTACATTTTTAACATTTTCTGCAATGTCATAAAGTATTAGAATCGTGAAAAAAATATCGATAATATTTGTTAAAATTGATATATGTATATCAATTTTATTCATATAATGTATTTATGTTGGCGAGATAAATACTTGAAAAAAAATGTCTATGAAAAGCGCATAAAATGCACAGAGTAATGCAAAAATCATGTAGTTACTCAAAAGTATCGCTGCTTACATGTGAAAATATGAAATATTATACGAAAAAAGCATACTATCTAAATTGTGAAGAAAGCTGACAATAATAATAAATTATATTATATTATACATAACAAATATGATAACATAAACTATAATAAATATTAAACTGTATTGAATTAAGTTAATTAAATTATTATTATTCCAAATACTGTATTAATAATTTGATATAAATAATTCCATGCTTTATATATCTCACAATTATGGAAAGATCTTATTTTAAAAAATTGCTAGTTGTAAATTATTATATTATAATAATACAAATTTGATTATTATTATAGCATAACAATAAATTTACCTTACTAACTTATAATTATCATTTTAGAAAAAGAAGAGGCTCTTAATAACTTTTCTTTACCAAACAAAATCAAACAAGATAACTTGTTATTGTTACAAAATATAATTTATTATTATTTTACATGCGCACAATTCTGTAGAATAAATAGTAATAAAAAAATTTACTTATTTATCGTTTATGTGTTATTTAGTAACACTTTACAATTTATAACATTTCTAGAAATGCTGGTATAAACTATGGATACTATGATGCATGTCATAATATGCACTTCATAGTCCATTATGCACTCCATCTTGTTTTCTTCTTTTCATTACTTTCATTTTATTATGTGTACATGATAGGAAATAAGAAAAACTTCGCTATCAAAGCTGGCTCCTACGAGTAATTCGTGCGCGCGACGTAAAAGCTTGTAAAAAGTTCGAAATGGAACCCGTAAAAATACGTATAGGAATTCAAACTGAGTGGATAACTAAAGTCAACTTTAAAAGATAAAATCGGAACGTATTTTCTTTCTTTCTTTTAGCATGATTTTTATTCATTTTCTGCAAACAAAAATATAGAATTTTAAAAAAATTAGCTAACATAAAAACGAATAGCTTATAACAGTTAATTAAGTTATAGCTAATAATAATTTTTATCTTTAAAAAAAATAAAATTTTGCAATTAATTATGTAACCCTGTAATACGTATTATTCAGATATCCATAATCTGTGATAAAATAAAATCATGTGATTTTGTCTCTTACATTTAAAATCAAAATCGGTATATTCATTTATAAAAATTTGTGTCTAAATTTTTCAATTTCTAATCTATTTTGAAAAAAGTGCAAATTAAAATAGATCAAATTATTAGTTCCATGAAATACTATCAAATTCCACTTTTAATTATCAAAAAAAACATAAAACATCATTTCGCGTATTGATAAACTGCGAAAAAGTTCCAACTTCTTTCTTGATATGTTCAATCTCGTAAGAAATTGAAGAAGAAACTAAAGGAAGAACTGAGATAGCGACTACCTACATCGTAACTGTTTACTGAATCGTTATCGCGTGAAAGAGAGACTGCGGCAAAAGTTTGATTAGAACGTGCATGCTTCGTTTAGGTCTGTACACAAACGTGCTGCTGCTGCTTGGCACTCACTTGAGCATATATATGAGTATACAACAATATACGTGATATATCAGATCCAGTGAGATTGAACGTCAATAATTAGCAACATTTCTATGCATAAATCTTTAAACAAAATATAATAATAATGCATGCACATAAAAAAGAGACATTGATGGAACAGTAAAAAAGTAATAATCAGTTGCCACATAATTTATCCTTCCTTAGAACAATTCGCTGTCTTGTTAAACGAAATATTAATCATCTAACTTTTTTTTAAAAAAGTAGATAACTTTGGACCTAATAATTTTAGAGTTTCTAAAGTTTACGCATTCTATATACACACTTTCACCCCTTGCGACTCCCATATACTTTATGGGCGAACTACAGTCGATATATTCGACGACTTTGTCCTATTCTCCTGAGACGGAAGTGCACACTCGACCGAGTTTCAAGATATCGATTCAGTCACACGTGTGTCGATACGTGTTCTCTTGTCTCGAGTTCGTAAACGTTCAACGAAGTTAATCGCCGCATTGTGCTGTTAGCATTCAAAACCTGTAAGGATGCTAATCCTTTCGCTATTAGAACTGTATACAGAATGCTCCAAGACTGTCATCAGTCTTTTTGTTTACGATCGTTTTGAGTTTTAAATAAAGCTTTAAATAAAATCTTTTATATAGCGTAAAAGTTACTGTTAGATATAATATAAAATCTAAGTTCATTTGTAAAATCACTTACAATTGTCGTCAAATCTGTAAATACAACAAATTGTATTAACAATCGTTTCCCAGGAATTCCGTTTAGTTACGCGGTATAGCGTGTTCATACTACATTTGAAAATGGATTAAACGATTTTCGTCAATTTTCCGCGCGAACAGTCAAATTGGTTGACAGGTCAAACGTCTAGTGTCAAATTCGCGATGTCGATCAGCGTGTCGATGATATCACAAATTGATATCGATGGACAAACGACCGCTTGTGTTTTGCGACACGGACAATTTTCAGTAACTTTGCGTTATCAAATTAGATGACTGTGCAATCTGCCATTTTTGTCAATTAAAATAATAATAAAAAGTTACAATAATATTTAAAAATTAAGTTATTACAAAAAATTAAAACACAGAATATTATTAATTAATATTAACGCACGCCGTATAAAAACGAGAGTCTCAAATATTCAAAGTTCGCTGGCAATCATGAACACCGCGAGCAAAATCAAGTACATGCAATGGTTATTCACTGAAGTGCATTTTTACTATATTGCGTTTGTTACAATGTGCGTTAAAAAAAAATTTTACGACAAATCTAACCACAATCAAGCAATCAGCGATATCTCGACCAAATTTCATTGTTTGGACAAACCAGAGTGATCAATTTCTGTGGATATTTGTACCCACAAATACCCATACACCATCACTTTTTCGCAAAAGGAAGAGAGAGCAAATTGGAAACGGTCAATTTTTATTTCCTGATTGTTTGACAAAAAAAGGATTGGAGCGTGGCTCGTTCCAATATTTTGCCAAAAGAACGTTATCAACGGATTCTGCACGTTCCTCTGTCTGTAATACGCTGCAATTGAAACGCTGCTGAACACAGACACGAAATTAAACGCACATGTAATCGGAAAACGTACCTACTGCGTGTTCTACGTAGCGAATAATTAAGCGCTGGCCACATTCTCAAGGAAATAAGTATGCGAGTATACGAACGATGGCTTCAACCACGGCCGCGCGAAACGAGAAACATATCGGCTTCATTTCCGCGTTTTGGCAAGCAGTGGAGCTTCAATTCTAAATCGCGGATTACCACAGACGCTCTTTCAAAGTATTACCCATTCTCGCATTGAATGAGATTTGATGAGTTTCGATAATTTAACCAGTTTCGGGAAATTAAACACGACCACCATATTAAACTGCAGGAAGTGTACGTGTGTTATTAAAAAAAAACCGTTTTAGAAATAAAAAAATTTCCTTGTTATCATTTAATTTTGAATGTAAAATAATCGTCAACAATACAGCCAGGAATAAAGAGTAATTTTCACTTTGCGACATTAATTACCTTGAAAAGTATTGAGTTCTCACGTGAAACGGTAGCATTTAAAACTTGTAAATTGGAAAGTCCCAGCTGCTTCAGGTGATACGACGACAGGAAATAAAATTTTCCGCACATCGAGCAGGTGAGCTTTTGCGGCATTTATAAACTTTTTTTTAACTTTATATTTTTCCGTTAACATCCAGCCAGGAAACTGCAAAGTCAATTTGTCGGCTACGATGACGTCTGTATAGTCTGAATATGAAATGGTTACCTCAACAAATTAAAGTTGGATCCGAGATGAAAATGTTAAATGAATGAAAATTAAATAGCAACGATCGTTTTCCAGCGGACTTTCACATTATAACAACTGCTTTAATTTTAAGTAAGCACCTCAAATGTAAGAACTTTAAACAAAAAACTATTTTTTAAACAAAAAAATGTCAATGAAGGTACTCTTCGCAAAAGCAGGAAACGTAATATAAATTAATATCTAAATATAAAATCACAGAACACGTAAGATGCAGATGTTTTGTAGCTGTAACTATTAATATTTATCTGAAAAGTATAATCATCGACCTAACTTACTATAACAAATGCATGGATTAATCCATGGATATATTTACTAACAATTATACATTTTCTTTCGGAACTTTGAAGATTGGATACTACAAAGTTTTTAACACGTATACCTAATTTTGATAAAATTTACGAAAGAGCAAATGTTAATTAAAATTGCTAACTATCGCGCAAATTGCACTTGCGTCAAAAATTAATCTGTCTAAAACGAAACTTGAACGGCATCGAGAAATGATTAATGAAAACATGCGTTTCAAACGTATTGCAGCCGCAATCAAGTAATTCGAGAGCGAATATCAATTCGCGCTTTGTAATATAACTTTTTCGCTTTTTCCTCATCTCGTCGTTTAACCACGCGTTTTTATTCATGTACAATTTAGCCAGTGAACTTTGAATTGCTCGCGGGTTTCATTTCCACCAAGATACAGTTACAAGAACAGTGAAAAATTGCTTTTAGATGCAATAACAAATGAATAATTTAATTAACCGTGTTAAAAAATTATCATTAGTTGAAGAATTATCAGAAATAGAATAATATAGTATAATCTATAGTATAGTTTTCAGAGTTTTTATAATTTAGTTTTTATAATGAAATTATTACTGATAAATTAAGTTTTTTTTTGTTTGTTAAATATTCAATGAGTTTGTATGTACAATTGAAAAAGTAAACGCTATTCGGACACTCTGTAATGTTTATAAAATACGTAAAAAAAATATCGCAAGATTGATCGTGAAAGAAAAATGTTAATATTCAGACAATAATTTGTCGCTCATAAACATTTAAAATTATTGACGTACTCACTTATTTGTATAATGAAGGAGGAAGAGAATTACAGAGTAATGAATGGAAATGATGAGTGGAAATTGTTGCAACACATACCTGAAACAAGAAAAGTTTCACTTTAACTTCTAAAATATTCAAATTAAATCATTGTTTCTGTTTCTTTATTAATTACATATTATTTCGTAAGGAGCAAATTTTCTCCTTCGTACTAATACAGATACTTATGGATTATTGTCAAATCAGTGCAATTGAATAATAACTTTAATTTGTTGTTTACTTCCCACCCAAAATCTTCATGAAACTGGCTGCATAATTTGACGATAGAAATCAGAATAAACGATAAAACTAACGAACCACTAGAAAACGGCAAGCGACGCATTTTGATTATACCACTCAGCATTTTCGCGAACAAAGAAAAGCGATCGACGAAGCACTTGAGCACACATTCACATTCTTTCACCATCAAATTCGCGCATAGAGAAGTGAAAAAAGAGTCAATTTCGAAAGGCTGGTCGTTCCTCACCACATGAGATTCGTTGACCGGAATAATTCCATCATTCACTGCGTTTCGAACATCTCCACGCCTTTTCCGAATCCTGTGTCTATACGAATCGCCGTCTGTTGACACGAAATCGTTTGTAGAAATTTAACGATCGCTATACGGTGGGAAATGCGTAGCGGCTACGATTGTCCCTTTTGTTCTAGCGAATGACGCTTTGCAATTTGTGCAAAACACTTTCAAACTCCGAGGACTAGTCAGCTAAACACTAGACAACTAAAAGGAACTATATCGCTGCAACTGAGAAATGTCAATATCTCTTGCTTATGATTATTTCTATGGAAATATAGGCAAGACAAATACAGGTGCTCTAGTATTCAATGAAAATTCTAATATGCCAAACACTAAGATATGCATCAGCTTGAGAAATAAATCAACGCTATCTATAACAGTACATTGCTAACTTTCGCGAATTTGCTTGTTTTCTCAAAAACGTCCATATATTCTGTGTGCATAAATATATAACGGATCCTGTTAGTTCTAATTAGTTATGGCTATCATATGAAAGAAAAATAATTACTTTATCAATTATGAGTTAGGTAATTTTATACTCATATGTTCTTGATTACAATAGACAAACAGCAAGAACAGTAATAATATCAAAAACATAATATTACTGTCCTCGCTATTTTACAATGTTTATTGCATATTTTGCAAATATTTAAATTATGAATTAAAAACAAAAAGCAGTTCTTGCAAAAAAGTTCATTTTGGTGAAATACTTTCTAAGATAATTTAAGCAAAAAATCTCGTAGCTCTTAGATATATAAGGAACGTGGTAGTTTGCATAAATCCTTGAAAGAAAATGTTGATGGCGGATGATTCATTCTTGACGGCACCGCGGTTATACATCCACTCATCCCCTCCCTCGCTCCACCTGCGTCCGTTATACATTGCCCTGGTATTCATAAGCGTGCATAAATTCGAAGGTTCATGTACACATGCACCTGCACAGACACACTCAAAATATATTAGCTCTGACCAAAATATATGAGACGTGCGTTTATCCTGGCTGAATAACAGAACTTTCCAACGGTAGAAAAGATCGAGAACGAATTAAAAGCTCGTGAGAGATAAGCAAAGAGACAAGAAACTACACAATGCAATCACGAATCTCGTCGGAAACGAAACGTTAGTACACAAGCAGTTGTCACAAGAGAAACAGATTGCATCCTCAATATCTTTAAGAGATTAGAGAAGTAAACTGAACTGTAAGTCTAAATTTAAATTTTGCTATTTCGTAAGTAAAATTAAGGTAAAGATTATTTTACAGTCATTATATTATAAAATAAAGAAAATTCTCTCTGGAGATTCAAGTACATTCTTAAAGAATTTCTGTTAGGATACCTTTGAATTTTTCCGAAGGAAAAATTCTATGGAGAGACGGAAAACGGAATGAAATTTTTGACTATATAATGTGCCAATTTATTCCACGGTACTATCACGCCTTCCTTACATGCACAATGTAATCTATGACAAAACGCAATAAAAAGGCTTGGTCGTCATTTGCTTAATGGAAGGGAAAGTATCCCAGCAACGTGCAAGTTCGCATGCCACATCGATATATCGTGATTTTCATTCCCTTGCGACTCGTTACGGCGATCGTTAGTATTGCGTCGGTGTGAAAAAGTGCACCGACCGCGGTCATCAAACCCCTTTTGCATGCTTTATTGCTGTGTTATTCGCCAGCTCGTAAAATTCCTCCATCTTCCCGCGATTGAGGTTTAGCTGTTTTCTTTCTTTAGGTACCTTATAGTACTAATTCTTCGAACTTTCGGAAGTAATAAAGATAATTGCTCGACCGTCTATAAGCGCCACAAGCTATGAGCTTAATGTTTTGCGCGATCGTTCTTGCTGATAAATATTTCATATACATATATTACAATATCATTTACATTATTAAACGCATGATATTCATGTATAAAATATTATTATTAACAAAATAGTATTAATTTACATCGCAATTATCTCTAGATAATAAAACATTAATAATTTTTTTGTTACTGAATGCAAGATAATGCATATCACAAAAACTATTTACAGTTGAAAATTAAAAATAAAATTACGAATTGTGTGTCGGATGGTTATTATTCCTATCAGAATGGCGGCAAATTAAGGAATCATGCGAACTAGAGGGAAAATCCCCCGAAGGAAAAGATTGACATATAAAATCCTCTTTGACGTTTCCTTGTAATGTCGAATGAAGATGGCACAACTGTGGATGACAATTTATATACGACACGCTTGGATTTACGACCGTTGACACTCAAATAATGAAATATAAATCCACGACTTTAGATCCTGTCTCGTGAGAAATACGTTTCGGAAAAAGTGACATGCGTTATTTTATAAGGATAAGATCTCGTGCTCACGTTCCAAACAGTGTAAAAATACAATCATTTTCGAAACTATCGAATCACGTGAATTACATAATATTGTATGATATAATTTGAATAGAACATACGTTATTAATTTTCACAAATAAGCAACATAACAATAAGCGATATACATATCGCCGGTAAACATAATTAACCGAGATTCGCGTTTAATGTCACATGGCATTATATTCCGTTTTGGCGTATATTGATAACCTGCTTTGATAAATTACAAAATGTCACTCCGTGAATAATCAATATCTATATATCAATATCAAGTAGACAATGGCTTGGCAAAAACTGAGTAAATAACGAGAATATGTAAATCGTTGTAAAGATTGATGAGATATTATCCGTATACATCTATTATGTATTATTTGGTTATTTGTCATATTTAATATCTATAATTGTATTTTATTACAAATATGACATTTAATAATAAGTTATTATTAATATTACATTATAATATATTGGTGTGAATTTGTATCTATATTTTAATTATCAAATAGTATAAAAATTGAAGTTCCCTGAATACTTATATATTTTATATGTCTCATATTTCAGCTATCGTTTACGTCTTAATTCTTCTTACTCTGCTTATTTATCAGTTACAAAATTTGTTACTTATTATTATTCGTTTTATAAAATTTGTATTTATCAGTTATTAAATTTGTTTTTAATTTTGCCCTTAATATTGGGCCTAAGCTTTCAGGTAGGATTTTGCTGATGCTTCGCCCATTGATTGCGTGCGTTTTTTTTTTTTTATTAAGTTTGTGCGTTGCATGTTCTTATTTTTATTTGTTATACATCAATAAAGTTATTATTATTGTTGTTATTATTATTACTACTAATTAACAAATCTTTATTTCATTTTCACCTAAAAGTGATAATGAAAATAAACTTCTTTGCAATATCTGAATTTTTGCGATTTTGTAAGTGTGTAACAGCTTTACCGTTTTTATACAATTAAAAAAAAATTTCTGATTTTATTAAAATTATTTTCAGCAGTTTTAAATCTTTATTCAGTATCATCAATTTCAAACTAAATCTATTGTAATAATCAAAATTGATTAGTAATCGATTATTCATTACCTATCCAAGATATTTTAAATGTAATTAGGATAGATTGTCCAATATATCATATTAGATATAACTCGTGGTACAAATATTAAGAACATCTTTTTGTTTTTTAAAATTTTAAGTAGATTTTTTTAATTAATATAAATAACATTTAACTATATGCTAGAAATTATGAACAAGTATCTAGAACATCAAGTTGCAGAAAACATTTACATCAAATTATTACATCAAATTAAATCACATTTAATTATCACAATAATTATCCAATAATGACTTGGGTTATAAAATGACACTGCGTAACTTTTATCGCGAAACTTTTCGTAATCCATGACGTCGTTATTTCGAAGAAGAAAACGATACAAGACTTGCATCTTCTTCAGAGTTCCATGGAAAGTTTTTGTTACAATAACAAGTACGTGATCAAGAGAACATTCCCTAATGTACAAGAAATCAGGTCGTTGGCGAACGTGACATTTTCAATTCCTCCATACAGATATTCGCCATTTAAATTTTGCAATATAGTGTATTTAATTTGAATTAGTATTTATTTAATTTGACATATTAATAATTTTATTTAATCCTCAATTATTTAATCCTTTTGTTAATATGTAACAAAGAAATGATAAATAAAAATGTTATTTTATTAATTACATTGTCATATATTATATTTTCGATACCATTTCAACTCATTGCTAACTGACCGATAAATCTATCCGTTTTGTGACGCATCGTTGAACAATCGAACAGGTATATCTACCTTTTTTTGGGACACGCTACATTACGCATTTAATTTAATGTAAAGAGATACAAATACTAAAAACACGACGCACGAAAAATATGTCTAATTTTGAGCATTTAATTTAGACGTTTGGCAATATGTCTAAATTTGGGCAGTTAGCAAAGTGTTTATAAATATTTAACTTCAAATATTTAAGATAAATTTATAGTTATATTAAATAATATTATCTTAACCAAATATTAA
>NW_017305779.1:227021-232189 GCF_001594115.1 Trachymyrmex septentrionalis | reverse complement strand
AATTTGAATAGAACATACGTTATTAATTTTCACAAATAAGCAACATAACAATAAGCGATATACATATCGCCGGTAAACATAATTAACCGAGATTCGCGTTTAATGTCACATGGCATTATATTCCGTTTTGGCGTATATTGATAACCTGCTTTGATAAATTACAAAATGTCACTCCGTGAATAATCAATATCTATATATCAATATCAAGTAGACAATGGCTTGGCAAAAACTGAGTAAATAACGAGAATATGTAAATCGTTGTAAAGATTGATGAGATATTATCCGTATACATCTATTATGTATTATTTGGTTATTTGTCATATTTAATATCTATAATTGTATTTTATTACAAATATGACATTTAATAATAAGTTATTATTAATATTACATTATAATATATTGGTGTGAATTTGTATCTATATTTTAATTATCAAATAGTATAAAAATTGAAGTTCCCTGAATACTTATATATTTTATATGTCTCATATTTCAGCTATCGTTTACGTCTTAATTCTTCTTACTCTGCTTATTTATCAGTTACAAAATTTGTTACTTATTATTATTCGTTTTATAAAATTTGTATTTATCAGTTATTAAATTTGTTTTTAATTTTGCCCTTAATATTGGGCCTAAGCTTTCAGGTAGGATTTTGCTGATGCTTCGCCCATTGATTGCGTGCGTTTTTTTTTTTTTATTAAGTTTGTGCGTTGCATGTTCTTATTTTTATTTGTTATACATCAATAAAGTTATTATTATTGTTGTTATTATTATTACTACTAATTAACAAATCTTTATTTCATTTTCACCTAAAAGTGATAATGAAAATAAACTTCTTTGCAATATCTGAATTTTTGCGATTTTGTAAGTGTGTAACAGCTTTACCGTTTTTATACAATTAAAAAAAAATTTCTGATTTTATTAAAATTATTTTCAGCAGTTTTAAATCTTTATTCAGTATCATCAATTTCAAACTAAATCTATTGTAATAATCAAAATTGATTAGTAATCGATTATTCATTACCTATCCAAGATATTTTAAATGTAATTAGGATAGATTGTCCAATATATCATATTAGATATAACTCGTGGTACAAATATTAAGAACATCTTTTTGTTTTTTAAAATTTTAAGTAGATTTTTTTAATTAATATAAATAACATTTAACTATATGCTAGAAATTATGAACAAGTATCTAGAACATCAAGTTGCAGAAAACATTTACATCAAATTATTACATCAAATTAAATCACATTTAATTATCACAATAATTATCCAATAATGACTTGGGTTATAAAATGACACTGCGTAACTTTTATCGCGAAACTTTTCGTAATCCATGACGTCGTTATTTCGAAGAAGAAAACGATACAAGACTTGCATCTTCTTCAGAGTTCCATGGAAAGTTTTTGTTACAATAACAAGTACGTGATCAAGAGAACATTCCCTAATGTACAAGAAATCAGGTCGTTGGCGAACGTGACATTTTCAATTCCTCCATACAGATATTCGCCATTTAAATTTTGCAATATAGTGTATTTAATTTGAATTAGTATTTATTTAATTTGACATATTAATAATTTTATTTAATCCTCAATTATTTAATCCTTTTGTTAATATGTAACAAAGAAATGATAAATAAAAATGTTATTTTATTAATTACATTGTCATATATTATATTTTCGATACCATTTCAACTCATTGCTAACTGACCGATAAATCTATCCGTTTTGTGACGCATCGTTGAACAATCGAACAGGTATATCTACCTTTTTTTGGGACACGCTACATTACGCATTTAATTTAATGTAAAGAGATACAAATACTAAAAACACGACGCACGAAAAATATGTCTAATTTTGAGCATTTAATTTAGACGTTTGGCAATATGTCTAAATTTGGGCAGTTAGCAAAGTGTTTATAAATATTTAACTTCAAATATTTAAGATAAATTTATAGTTATATTAAATAATATTATCTTAACCAAATATTAAACATAAATTTCGTTAAGTTAAATAAATATTTAATTAGATTAAATATTTAATATAAATTTTTCTTACAGAAAATTATATTCACAATGAAAAAATATCTTGTACTCTTTCAAACAGAATTTGATCCTTTTTTGTTGCTTTTATCATGCTATAAAATCCCAAAAATTAATTAAATTTGAATCGCTGACGATTCATACCGCACTGTGGTATTACAATTGATTAATCACTGAAACAAATTCATTTAGGAACAAAATTCTAAAGAGAAAACTGAGGTGAAAGATGCGTCTCCTTTGGCGCAACGTCCTTTCACCCACGGATAATTAAAAGCGGTCCTTGTCGTACGGAAACTTAAAATGTCGGCACATCCTTTTGTCCGACGCTCAGTCTCGTTTCGCAGACATTGAGGAATAAAGAGTGAGTCGACGAGCGACGCCGCGACGAGATTAAGGCGTAGTATAGCGAGGTGAATAAAAGGTGCGCTCGGCGTATAGTAATTGTTCCCTTGGCACGTGACTTAGCCGCGCAATCGGTTTCCTTGGCGTCGATGGTGGAAACCATCGACGCTCTACTTCCGCTCGGAGAAATAATTGCCGCGGTCTCTACGTGGTAATTACGCGTTCTCAGTGGGTCTATAGAACGATCGAATAGTGACAAAATGAAGTAAAGTGATTAGAATTAAATTATTAATTCCTTTGCAATAGATAAAATCATTAAAGGTATTTCTCATTCCAATTTTTGAAAAAATAAAATAAATATTTTGTTTCCAAAAAAATGATTTCTGTTATGAAGATAAGTTTTGCTGAATCAAGCAGAGACATAAAAAATTTCTAATTTGTACGCTTAAATTGTAATAGTCTGTATATAATAATCGCCTCAAAATTTATATGTACTCATCTGTAAAAAATATGGGTTAATCAATACAGTAGTTCATATTTTTGCGAATGAGTATATAAATCTATGAATTTCTAATAAATATGTCTAGTAAATGTTACTCTCATATCTTAATATTATAAAATTTATGACAGATTATATTCTGACACACTGACTTAGATTAATATTCTGACACACTTAACACATAGCGCAACTCAAATTTCGGTGCTGACTCCTAATTGCTCTGTTTAAATGTATTGTTAATTTATTATATGAAATTATAAAGAGTCTTCTAATAACTAATTCTTGTGTACATCATTCTTAAGTCATTGATTTTAAAAGTTGCGTTAATAATGCTTTCGTACATCAAATTTAACATATGAAGTTAGTACCCAACCGCATGCATGGATTTTCGACTTTCAAGTGTAAGTTATTTTATTAGAATATATACATTTCTGATCGCGCAAAAACTCGTAAACTTATTTCGTAATTTTCTACATTCTTATCTGCGCACATGGAGAAGTTCACTCGCATATTTGGTAATATCATTTCTATGTGGTCAAGCCGGATCTTCCCGGTATCGAAAAGGCGGTCAGCATAAATTTTTTAACCAGGTTGATTTGTTTCTTCACGAAGGTCAAAAACGCTGTCCTTCCTTCCATAGACTATCATAAAGCACTGTTCACAAATACTTGAAATATGACGAAATATATCAATATATATCATTAGAGAATTTTAAATAAATTAATTAATACTGTGTAACATTTCACAATTATTCTTCTAATAACTCCTTTATCCTAAACAGGATATAAAAGATGATAGCGTTATTTTATTTAATTATTACGTTGTGCCACTTAAGTAATATGATGCAAAGGGATTACATTCGAGAGTGAAGATCTTATATCACAGGTTTACTTCCAGTAATCTAACCGATAGGTAGTCTCATACGCGATTTCGGTCCATTCGACCGATGGCAGCGGGGTCTCGAACGTATGTACGAATGCTGGTTGTACTAGTGCATTATCGTGAACTTCGTATAGCTCTGGTACAGCTCTGAATTATGCAGCCGCAAGCGAATGCAGTCAGCACTCTATATTTGTCGGTCCCTTTCGGCCGCGGCCTCTCTCGCCTTTCACAACCCCTCTTCATTCCATGGTAAAGCGCAAGAAGACCCCAGGGAACGCAACTATACTGCTGCAGTAGGAATCTTGTCCGGCCGTTATGCCTTGCGATGGTAAGCGAAGACAGGTTTATATCTCCTCGCCTTAACCGCTCGAAGGAGCGGACCCACGTACGTATCCCGGAATCATGAGAACGCACACGGAACAACGGGCCCCGTCGCTTTTTTCAGGATTCTTTGGGACAGGCAGACAGTTTATTCTCGGAATCCCGTGATTCCGCGAACTATACGAATCGGACAAAAACAGGATAGGTTGCGCGACCGTTTTCGTAATGTTCAAAGTTACTCATATATACGCATCTACTACCTATCATAACTCTATCTTCATCAAATCATTTTCTCTAGATATATACGTGTGATGTTCCTAACATTCATTTATCCCAATTAACAATTGTTGTAATATAAAATAAAAAATTAAGTAAAATTAAATTTATATTAATTATTAATATAAATTAAATTAATTATATATATCATCTCTAAAATATTTTACACAGATACAGTTTGACCTTAATTCATTTCTTTCATATTTGGTCTTGACTTCCAGGCTATTTAATACTCAACAGATATTAAAAATAGATGGTAGATGACATGAATGTCAAAAGGTGATGGTAACAAATGGAGGAATAACTGATTACCGATGAGAATATCGGTAGAATCGTGAAAGAGCTTCTTCAGCTGCAAAGAGGGCGAGTATAAACGATTTCCCATTCACGTCCACGTGGGATCTTTGACGATAACGAGCCGGCAGACCATCACGAAGATAACGACGTGTTAACTGCGAAGACCGCCGGCAACGATGACAAAGAACATCATCTCACACACACTTATGTATGCGGGACATGCATACTTTATAGTCGACGAAAGTGTACTTTTTTCACGGATATATTTTTTCGGAATACAAAAAATTGATGAACAAAAATCACTTCCTTTTTCTCTTCCATATCCTTTTTTTACAAAATAATTTTTTGTTAATCCTAAAATATGTATGTACGTTCAATTTTACAAAAAAGATTAGCAGAAGTTACATAAAGTTAGATAAAACAGTTTCGAGAAATTTAATTCACATTTGTAAAAAATAATTCAATTGCAAGAGAATAATAGTTAATTTCATTATAATATATATTATATAT
>NW_017305779.1:223441-227008 GCF_001594115.1 Trachymyrmex septentrionalis | reverse complement strand
TATATATATATATATATATAGTATACTAACATTATTTTTTTAATTTGCATAATGTAATGCAATATAGAATGCAAAACATATGGAAATAAGATATATTATTTTTGATGAAATGTTATTAAAATTTTACTGTAAATTTCTATTTCTGAAATTTAACTTATCTCACAGACTTATATTAATCTTACCAATAAATTAAAAATTTCA
Organism: Trachymyrmex septentrionalis; assembly: GCF_001594115.1. Lineage (NCBI taxonomy): Eukaryota > Metazoa > Arthropoda > Insecta > Hymenoptera > Formicidae > Trachymyrmex > Trachymyrmex septentrionalis. The sequence goes on along the minus strand of NW_017305779.1, from coordinate 226,807 downwards.
TGTTTAAAATTAAAGGAGAGCAAATTTGATCGAAAATATATTCACTTCACATGTTCTTTATAAAAAATACTACATTAAAAATGTTAAAAAAATGTCAACAGGTTATTTCAAGATTCTTTCTGTGCATTTTAGTATTAAGATATAGATCATTATTGTGCAAATATGATAGGATTATAAAGATAAAAAGATATTTTCTTGGCGTTAAGAAGAAAAGCATGAACTATTTGCAGAAGAAGTTAAAAAAAATTGTGAAGGGAGCAATGAGATTCCAGATCCCTTTAACGTGTTACAACTGCAGCGTTGTTTGTCTTAGCACGCCAAGCTATTCCTCCTTGCCTGAATCCCTTCCGGGAAATCATGACCGAAACAGTCATCGCTTTCAGTTTTTCAACCGAAGAGACTCACGGCTATCAATTTACTTGTCTTAAAATCACGTAAATGATGCAAGAGCGCAAATTAAAAATATACCACATATAATTTAGGACAGATAATTAAGGACAGATTATTATTTTGCTTTTACAAGCAATGCATTGCGCATTTTACAATTAATGCAAAATAAAAAAAATTTTATATCAAATATGCAACTATGAAATAATATTATTCTCTTAAAAAAGGTAGGTACAGCAAATCACGATCAGCAAATTTTTTTTAATGGCGTTGAACGCTGTAGCTGTAGACGTGTAATGAGGATATTTCAAGCACGAGACGGGAAGATTGAAGAGATGAATAAGAAGAAGACCCATGGTAGATAATGACAACGGGATTATAATGATTAATTTATTATTCCTTACGACGTACTTACCGAACACGATGATTACATGCGCGTCCACGATTAGTAACCGTGCTTATATCCCTAAGGCAAATATCGAATCGATAGGAAAATCTAATTGAAGTGTAGATATAAGAATTTTTCCGAATGAGACGTTCGTTCAAAGATTCATTCTACTTTAATGGTGATTTCCGTTTTATATTATTCCTCACGTATACATAAATCGCATATAATGGCGCGCAAGTATGTTCTTTCCTATAAGGCATTTCTCGTGATTCGAACACGTATTTTTCCATTTTTACGATAATAAAAGAAAAAAAATAATCAAACTGTAAAACATGTTCCGACGGACAGAAGTTTGTTAAAATAAACTTATTACAGAATTTCTTAAAATCAAATAAAGGTTATTAACTTTTAAAGAATAGAAGCGCCACTATAATGGCGCTGTTTTGTTTTCATGTTGTAATTTCTATGCTTGCTCATACTGTTAAAATTAACAAACTTCTAATACTAAAATTAACCGTTAGACAGCTATCAGTAACTACATGCATATAAGCAAATAAAAACTTTTATCCCATCTTTATACTGATAAGCCGTATTCGCGTTTCAGCACTTGTGCGCTGTTATATGTTAAAGGAGAAACTCAATCCCTTGGGTCAAGTAACATTTCGTTATTTTAACTTCTACATTCTACATCAAAATGTAAATCAACCCATTTTTATAATTAGTTTTAAAATAAATATCGTTTATATTAACATATATACTTAATAAATAATGAACTAAATGAGTAAATCAAATTTAATATATTTTGCCGTTTACTTTGTTTTTATTTTAATATATTTTCTTGAGTTACATTATTAAATTTCATTGTTTTAAATTAACAACATATTGAGAGAGAAACAATAGTGACCTATAGAAATGATTAGAAATAACTCAAATTGAGTGTAATTTGATATTATGAATTTAATAGTATGTAGTGTTTTATTCAATTCATTGTTTTATTCCATACATTTTCAAACCTTTATACATACTTCTCAATTATTACTTTTTGACGTTAAAAACATTTTAATAAGTTTCGCGATTTTCTCGATTGTCAAGCCGCCATTTTAAATTTTCAATTTCCAATATCCAATTTTAAACTCAAAAACCCTTTATTAACATAACGCCAATATTTAAAAATAAATAAATCTTTAGTAGATTTTTCTAAATATATATATATTTCGATATTGACATTAACGGTTTGACGAGACGGAAATCACCACAGCATGAAATAGCGTCAGGTTTTGGGGTAAGAAATATAATGAATTATAATATATCTTTTTGAAGAAAAAACTAACTTTTGAATAATAGACCCACCCGCCTTCTACAGGTTAATCCTCGACTCTAGCAACGGATCTTTTGAACCAAAAAAATTTGAGTCAGTTGGTTCTGTAAATAGGACACTTTTGAAATCTGACTCATTTGGACCTGGAAGTTATAGATTCATTAGTTTTTCACGAATATTCGAAATTAAATATTCTAATAAAAAATTTTATTTATAGAAAACGTATTCTCTTAATTCTATTTATAACGTTTTTCAGCTTCTCAAAAAATATCACAATTTTTCTCACTGAAATAATTAAAGTATTTTTTCTTTTAAAATTCACGATTTCCTCTTCTTAAAGTAGTATTTATTTTTGTTTTTCGTTTTTCCTCGTAGAAATTTTTAGAACAAAGTATTTTCGCATTTTTCTATAAAATGCTTACTTACACATCTTTAGATATAATTTTTAACATCTAAAATATTTAAAATATTTAAAATAAAAATTCTTTTAAGAGGATCCTACAGTTATCTGTTTTACCAATTATTTTTCAAATAAGTATTTTTCTAACTGTTTTTATACAGATTTAAAAATCTTTCTCCACAATTAAAGTATAAACAATAATGTGGTCCAAACCGATATAGATTTTATATGAAAAAAAGTTGGAAAACTATAGTTTTGTTATCGACTTGTGACATCGACATGCGACAATATTTGCTTTATTTACAAATTTCATACTTTGTATGTATCTTGGTTTCAACTAAAGATTACATAAACAATATTATGTTCTTAGAATTAGGTTTAAATATCTAATATAAAAGGTTAGTTAATTGGAAAATTTATACATGTGTGTGCGTGCAATCGATGTAGTAGTGTGTAGTGATATGTCACTGATACGTAATCGCATATGTGTAATTCCTATTAAATCAATAATAATACAAACGACTCTAAAGCCTTTTAAGAAAAAATTGTAGTTGAGGATTAAACTCGACTAAAACGTAATATTATAAATAAAAAATTATCGATTTACAAATAAAACTGTAAAACTCCGTCGTGACCAATCGTACCTTTTCCATATTCTGTTTTCTGGTCGACGTTTTATTTCATGATGCGTATTTCATGAGTGTAAAATAAAAAGTGTTCTTGGATAGAACATTACATACGTGCACAAACATGAGCATCATAAGTATATCCTCAAGTTTTCATCATATTGTTTTAGAAAAATTTTATTTTCACATATGGAAAATTATTTTGTAAAAGATAAAAATGCATATGACGGTTGACAGAATTTATTTC
>NW_017305779.1:211983-223341 GCF_001594115.1 Trachymyrmex septentrionalis | reverse complement strand
TATATATATATATATATATATATATATTTATGAATGCGTAACTTATGTACATAATATTTGTATTTATTTTAATAATATAAACACAATTTAAATAAATAATTATCACCTTTTCAAAACTTTTATACGTATTTCTAAAAAGGAGCTAAAAACTTTCTATTCTCTTTATCTCTTTACAGCTCTGTTCTTTAAATTGTGTTTATATAGTATTGAGATAGATATAAATATCATTATGTACACAAGTGTCACAAGTCATAAGTTACACATTTATAAAATAAATTTTACGAAAGTATCTTGGCGTAAAGTTTTACACACGGACGCGGCAAGTAAGTAAATTCCGAAAGGGCTCACACGTAGACATGCGAGCTCACGGGGAGCGTGAAAATGCACCATGCATGCGCGCCATACGTGCTCGCAGAGACAATAGCGTCTGGAAGTCGAGAAGTTCGCCGACGGGGCACCCCTTGTCGACCTCGTCCGCGGCGTGACAAAAGTCTTAAAACAAAAGTCCGCCCCTGGGTCTGTGAATGCCCATCCGCCGAACTTTCATAACGTTCGTTCCGTTTCCTATGACAAAGTCATCCGTTAAATAGTGTAGGCCGCTATTGTGCCGCATGCGAAGCATTAGGTCACGTGTACAGTATGCGTATGCCGGAGCACAATGCTGCCCGCCGACGATATGATTTAATAATGGTTATTTAAGAGAAAGGAGTAAAGAAATCTAAGATGTATAATTAGCAGACGAGATTATTTTGTAATTCTAAGTATGGAAATTTCTTTTCATTGTATATATATATATATATATATCAGTTACATTATTTATTATATTTAGATTAATCAAGACTTCATATAGATTTCATCGTCTTATTATTGTATTATTATAGGTATTAATGTTATACTTTAAAAGGAAGCGGGAGCATCATTTTTCATACCGTGTAGATCTTATAAACACCACGCCTTTCAAGCCGACCGGGACCCTGAGATTTCCCCATTTCACGCATACCCATATATACTCATGCGCACCAGTATAAGTGCCTATTAATCATAGTTATATAACAGTAGGGAAACCACGTAATCTTTTGGTGTAATGAAGATAACTTTCGTTCTTTCGTCGAAGGGGGAAGAGATAAGTATAATTACAGTTTAGATACATAAAGAAATGTGTGTACATTCAACTCTTAGTACACTTAATATAGTTAATGCTAATAAATACTAATAACTAATAAAACATTAATGACAGTTATTTGAAAGAAAAACTTTTTTTATTTAATATTCATAACATAATTAATATTAAAATCCCTCAAATGCCGCAAAGAACCTTCCATGCCACTCTCTTTTACCGTCCCATAAATAAATAATGAGTTATGACTTTTTTATCACCCATTAAATAAGTCACGTTACTTTTTGTCATCCTACGACAATTATTTGTGAATTCACTTACACCACACTACTTTCGTAATGAAAATACCCTCAGTCTCTTATTGCGACGTCTTTCTCTATAAAAACCTGTTTGTTTGTAGTAATTTACTCCGGTAAGTAAAAAAAAACACAACGAGTAGTTGGAAATTACAGGAAATTGTTTCTAACAAGAACACGTAGTTTAAGGTATCTTAATATAAAAAAAATATATTACGAGCCTGTGAATTGATTATAAAAATAAAATGTGACAAGTAAAAAATATTGTAACCCATACGCGCTATCTGACGCGAAAGAATACTAATTTTATATAATCAAACATTAATTAAGAAATTTATTTTTTTTTTATTTTTAAACTCTCATCTTTCACGTCGCAAGAGAAAAGAGCTGCGGTATTCTTTATACACTATTTTTACTGTGATGCTTTCATATACCATAAAAAGTTAAGATTTCCGTCACACCGCCATTTCCAATAAACAAACGTTTATTTTTACCGAAATCGAACACTATCTTAATGATATTAACTTTTATTTGTCTATAAATTTAACAATATTTTTGTCCAATATATTTCAAGATAAATCTAATTGAATCTTTTCACAGATATATAAGAAAATTAATTATAACACCGATTACAAGTTTACTTTAATTTCGTATTTATACATATATAGTTAAGTTAAATACGTAATTACAGACAATATAATAATGTGTATAATTATGTGTAACGCAAATGAAAGTTAATTTTTAATATTAAGGTTTGTTCAAAATTTTTATACATAAATTTTGCTTCTTTTTTCCTTGTCTCTCCCTCTTTGTATCTATCTTTGCAAAAAATTTTCTTTTCTTTCCTATCGAAAATAAACTGATCTAATTTTGCTCTTGATGGAACCTATGGTGTAGCAAAAGCATTTGGAATTATCCTAACGCTGTTGTTCTGCAGCCTCATCGATCAAAGAAGACTAACATCCACGTGTATACACAGTCAGTTGTCGCGTATGTTCTCTGAGCCCTCGGGGACACCAAGCGCCGACATTTAAATTCTGGCATCCCGGTTAATCCAGTACGATTTATGGTCCTATTACGCCGAGCGTGTTACGATACGCTTCTCATTGGCAGATCAACGAATCGATCTTTCGCTACTACCGCCAATCGATCATCTACGTCAAAATTACTTCGTGCGTAATAATTATACAACTGTATAATTGTGACGGCAAGAGAAATACCTGATTGCCGCTGATTTACATTGTCAACGTTGTTGACGTTATATTATCGACAATATAATGTCACATTGATCCCATACATTATCCATTGTGTGGAATGATATGTGGACTAAATGGTATATCTAAACCACCATTTTACGATGGAGTTTGTGCCCAGAGTCAATCAAGATAATTATGATACTAAAATATATTCCACGCACGTGAAAGGCCTAAGAACCAATCCGAGCAAGACAGTAACGGTAACAGTAACCGTAAAGGGAGACGACGTTGACGAGAGTAATTTTTGTAGTGAAGCTCTTTTATACGGTTGACGTAAAAGACTGTGCCATAAATATTTCAGAGTGACGCGAGGCTTTCCCGCCGCGAGTTCGGCCACTTGTTTGCCGAAAGTAATGACGTTTCCCGTCGCACGAAGGTAAATGGAAAATGGGCGGGTGTCAGGGGTAACTGATCGAATCCCTTTATCCTACCACCGATCTGCTACATTGAACTCATTCCGCGTTGTGTAACCTTTCGCTCTTGGCTGCTTGAATGAATGAGCAACTAAATGAAAGTGCGCATGGTTCCCAACCAGCGAGCCCACAACTGAAAACAGTTTAACACATCGCATCGTGAATACAAAAGGTTTCTCGATAAATCGTGACATTTACATTTTTCTCTCAGTTAATTTACAATTCGTCCATCCAAGATTCGTCCATCAAAGATTCGTCCATCAGTCAATTTATGAAGAATGTACTCGATATTTACCGACTTTTTGTTTAATTCAGAATTTCAATTAATCTTTATCATAATAAATTATCAGTAAATATTGAAGCTTCTGTAAATGCAAATACTAGCAATCGTAACAAGAAAAATACTGGCACCATTTGTCGAATTATTTTTTTCCGTATGAAAAATAAATATATTATACAACAAAATTATTTTATTCATACGATTTAACACGTTTTTTAACTACATATTTGACAAAAAGTGGAGTTTTAATTAATAAACCGATTAAATTACATTTTAAATGGCCATACTGCAAATTTGAAGATGAAATAAGTAATAATAATCAAACTAAATATATTTAAATTTAATGTATCATCATTTAACTAATACACATTGCAAGCAAGATATAATTTCAATCGCGAATGCGTACATGGCAAAAAAGTCACTACGATTAATAAAACATCGTACAAGCGGCGGTTTATTAATATTGAAAATATAATAATCTACCCCCCCCGGCAATTCGCGTCATACTTTGCATAGGATATTTCAGAAGTAAATTGCTCCTCGCCGGATATTTGCTTCACGTAATAGGAATACCGATCAGGAATGATCGCACAGGATCGAATCTTTGGCACGCTACGGCATGGTATGAGTTATGCAATGCCCGCCAATGTAATCGCGGCTTACGATTATGACCTCGCTAATGCCAGATAACGTATTACTTATGTGTACGACATACACGTGCATGCATTATGCATAATATCTTTTGCGTCCTGCCCTCATCCTCCGTCCCTCTGATGCTGTTCTCTACCCGACAATTTTTTCATTCTGCTCTTATTTTATCTCCAATCCATCTTCCCTCATGTCTCTATACGTTTAACCCCTTCGTATTTACCTTTTTATCGTAATCCTGCTTGTACTCTTAGATTCGCTCTCGAATTTTTTATCCCCTTGTTATTTACATGTTCAACGGTAAGTGCAAACTCGGACGGCCATGATCGAAAAATATCAAAATGCTCGAAACATACATCAAACATGTGATCAATGCAGTCCAATTTTTTTCCGATGGAAAACGAATCATTCCTATTTCAACAAGTTCTTTTAGCGTATAAATATAAAACGATAAATATAAGCACAAAATGTAAAGCAAACAAAACAACAGATTTTATTTTCGATATCATTTTGTAACTTTTAAACATGGACATCGGAGTCAACCATAAATTCTTCTCGCAAAATCATTGCGAATCTTTAAAAATATAAAACTTTATAACTGCGGAACATTGTCGGACAACAGTAAGCTATTGTGTTACGGGAAATATTGCAGGTGGTGAGTTAGTAGATGCGTTTACATTTCTAGCGAGCCGTGCAGTATAGTGATTACGACTGACTGATGCAAGTAATTTCTCAGGAAAACTACCCACTTACGAAAGTTTCCTCGGCGAGTTTACGTCCGAGTAACATTCGATTCGGGCTAAGCATCCCTCTAAATCTCACAAAGCGGGCAACTCTCGCGAATGTGTCGCTACGCTGGTGGCAATCATTATATTACTCAGAAAGGTGAGAAAAAATTATTATGACGATAATGATCGCAGTAATAACGACAATACTATGAAAGATAATAATCATCGTACACGAATCGATCGTTTTAAAGGAGTCGAGGCGTCTCTCAGAAAACGATTGGTCGCTCACGATGGAAACGTCGAGAAGACTAATGGTGGACTTCTTCTCACACCATCTGCCCTCGGATAGCTCTATCCAGCCGACCGATAAACTTTTCCATTCGCCTCGCGGCCACGGAGATCTTTTTTGCTACGGTACGATTGATATTGTTCCAAAGCGGCAGCCTGGCGAAGTGGAGAAGTAGTTTAATTGCGTGAACGTGTATACTACAAATGAGGAGCGCGCTTCTAAATCCTGCAATAAAACTCAGTTCCCTCCGTTTTTGTCTGTCGTTCATTTGTTAGTCTTTAAAAGTCGTGAGCGTTTTTAACATTGTAGTACTTAAATTTCAAATCCTCATTTATGTTCGCAAGTAGCTTTGCAAGTAGCAAAAAGAACTGAGTTGTTATACTATCACTTGAAAAAAATATATATGTAAATGTGTCTCTAAGTTGTAATTTTTATTTGCAAGATAATAAATAAAATATTAAAACTATATTTTTCCCAATGAGTTCTTTTTACAGACTTTAAAATGCCAGTAGCATCAAATTGAAGATTTAATTTAATTAAAGAGGAGGAAATCATTATTTTAGTTTGTGTTACAAGTCTGAAAGTAATCTGATTATATATCTGAGATAAATTTATTTAAAATACATATAGATGTATTATTCTAACATCTAATTTTGATCAGCATTTCTCTTAATTAATATATTCATGTAAAAAGCAGCCTTATTTCTCATCTTAATATTAAAACTGTATTATATACATATATATATACACACACATATATATATATATATATATATATATATATAAAAGAACAACGTTATATCAAAGTTCTTTCTGTACAATAAAAAACATGAAATCTCGTCAATTACATTATTTGACAAAAAAATATTTTTTTTCTTTTCGAAGTACATTTCTCAAAAATTGTTTTGCATTGAACATCATGTAGAATTGCCATAGTACGTCACAGATTTTGAATATATTGAGATGAAATAGGTCAAAATTGATCTTTTTTCTATTTTTAACGGCATTTTTTACGGCAAAACAAAACCTTGTTTCTAAACAAAATCTGTAGCATCTAAAAGTACAATTCAAGAGTTTTTAAATCAATTTTAACATATTTTTTGTACGCTTTATTTTCATCAAATCATCAAGTTACAATATGTTATTTGAACTAAACTTTCTGTATAATATATTTTCACTTTTTTTAAAAAATACCATAGTACATACCACAAAAATTTTTTCGCGCTAAACGCGATAACGTTGTCAGAATTTACGTGGCATATCATGATGTTTAATAAAATAGAATTAAATGGACCAAAAATACCTCAATTTACTAAATATCCTGAATATTATGCAATTTTTGACAACGGTATCGCATTCAGCGCAAAAAAAAATCTTTGAGATATGTACATATTATGGCACTTTGAAGTAAAAAAAGTGATTTTTAGATGAACTGTGTGATTATGCAGAAAATCTAAAATTCAAATAACCATAACTTGATAAAAATAAGTTATTTGAATTTTACGATCGTAAACTAAAATTTATTTGAAAGTTTTTGAATTGTACTTTGAGATACCGTAAATTTTATTTAAAAACAAGCTTTAGTTTTGTCATAAAAATGTTGAAAATAATCCAGAAACGTCAATTTTAAGTCCATTACCCCAATTCTACCGATAGCAGTGTTTAGCGCGGAAATATCTTCGGGAAATTTACTATTGTTTGGAAAAGAATTTGAAAAGTATTATTTATTGATTATAAATCAATTATCAATAACGGAGAAATTGAAAATTGGAACAAGCAAAATCAAGCGCAGGATTTATACATTAAACGCGTGTCCCATACTTTATCATGAGTTTAAATTTGATTTAGTAAAGCCGTAAACCGCTTCGCAGCTCTGCACTTTAATGCCTGCAATCGGGGCAGTCTCCAACCCAACTTAACAACGTTGAACGGATATTGCCGTCGACCCCATACCGCATCAAGGATGGTCAAGCCACAAGGATGCTTGCAACACCACCGACCAAGCCCATCCTCATACACATAAATAGTTAAAGTAATTTGAAGTTAGTTTGAAAAATCTATTCGATCGATAATATCTTTCAATATACCCTATAATGTCAGAAAATTCAAATAAACATCATATTTTTTAGGTGTGCTATCAACGAAGGGTTATATTCTTTATCTTACATGCGTATGTATCATTATATGTATATTTACCTTCCTATCTATATTTTTTACATGTACTATTCAACTTCAAGTACGGAATCACTTAAATTTTTGCAGATTTGTAAATTCGCGAAGCTCCCGTTGTCGGGATTTCCTTGCTCCGTGCGTGTTAATCCTACGAGGTTTGTGGGCCTCAAGGCGATTTTCCGGCTTACAACGAGATTAGCGAACTTGCACTTAGTTGATTTCATTGGCGAAACTACGACATACGCTTTGTCCAGAAGATCTGATAACGCAAATGAAGTTACGTGTATGAAAATAATCACATAAATGCATGACATGAGAGATCCATACTCTGCTCTTATATCATACGTAAACCAATTAAATTATATGATAGCACAAAAATTATATAATAGCATGCATATAATTTTTGTGTCATATAACTTAATTGGTATGTCACGCGATATTAATGCAATATTTTCTTTATCAATTTAATTTCTAACTTAATTTTATATAATTTAATAGCTCCCGCAATTTTCATGATTATATTCATATTCCCTACAGATATGCGATTATTTTTAATATAAGTATTTTACATAATATAAATATTTAATAACGATACGATTTGAAGTCTTAACAACCTTAATACTACATGGAAAGAGAATAAATTAAAAACTAAATAGGAATAGTATTTGCTAGACACGTTGAGGATTAACTGAGGAGTTAGAGAAAGTAACTGTAACTACTGTATGGAGTAAAGCCATGCGCAAAAGTCATTTTAAAAGCAAACCATAAAAAAGCATGATAAATAATATTGCGAGTTTCAATGTTGAAATAAAAGTAACGAACACTGTAAGCACGAAAACGTTAATAAACGGATTTATGATCGCATAGTGAAAATTCCACAGTTCATTCGACTATGCGCATCGGCGTTATAGAGTTTTAGCAAGATAAAATGCACTTGTGTCACGTGGCCTCGCTATTACACATCACGTATAACATAAGTAGAATCCAAGCTATGTATAATTCTCGCGTTGTACCGACTGCACTTTGTGTCTATCGTTGCGTGGCAAAGCGTAAGTAGAATTAAAGTTGCGCCTCGGCGCATTGTTGTAACTGTCGCCGACGTATGGAACGCCGCCGGCTTTCGGAATTTGTTTAACAACGAGCAAGACGATATAACTATTACTTTTGGAACAAAGTCTTAGCGTGATTGTAACTTTCACGCTAACTTTGTTCTTCTCATTTGTGTTGTGCTTGTATCAACTGTATTAGGTATTCTCAAAGTTTTCTACATTATCCTATCCTGAGTACTTGCAAATCCCTCGCGTTTTCCTCCATCAGACTCTTTCCTTTCATTTAATAAGATGTGGACATATATTTATCGGAAATGGAAATATCTAACAATATAATGTTTTATGAAAAGATTTCGCTTTTTTATTTTTTTTTTTTGTTCGCAAGAAGGAACAACACATGTACGTACAATTACACATATCAAAAGTCAAAAGTTAAAGAAATAAAAAGTTGGTACAAATCATGATATTAAAAATTAATATTACAAATTTCTTTACTTAATATCTTTTTTAATCTATTAAATCCATAACTAAAGAAACCAGCAAGATTAACAAAAAAAAAACCAGCAATTAAAAATAGAACCGAAGCATGAAAAATATTTCTTACATAAAAAACAATCAAAATAAATGTTTAAAACAATTGTTATAAACAAATAATTAAATATTGATTGTAGAAAAAATGACTGATTACACCGATCGATCATAAGGAAAAAATGACAAAAGAAAATGGAAAGAAACATTACGAAATTACTGAAACTCGTTGCTATCCATATAGTTTATAGACCTGTACACTGAAAAAAAAGATTGGTTGCTGCAACCACATAAAAATGCTATGCCATATTTTACTATCTAAATTGATGCAGCAGCCAATCTTTTTTTTTAGTGTAAGTTTATCAAAAAAGTAACTACTATAACTAAAATGAAAGCTCACTGATATAATAAATACTGATATAATAAATACTTTATAAAATTAATTTGACAATATCTTTCGGCATTATTTAAAAAAAAATTCTGATAAACTTTTCCTGATAATTAAAAATATTTATTTAATCTTCGCATTTATTTAAGAAATTTTAGAGATTTTAACCAAAGCATATTAAAGAGTATAAGCTTTTGATAAATTGAAATATTACCAGGATTATTAAGAACCATTTAATTTAAAGCTTACATAAGAGATCAGTCGGAATTAGCAGCTATTATGAAAGAATCATTGAGATATTTTTGAACTATAGACATACCCGTGAATATTATTCTCAATCAAAAGTATTACTATAATCGTAAGTATTATTGAATTTTTAACAAAAATATATTATCTAACACTTAAAAAATAGCGTAATAATTATTCGATCTGTTCTCGAATAATTCTTAAAACACCATAGAGGACAATAGCTTAGACAGTTGAGTTTTTTTAAATAAAGCCGATCCATCAAATTTAATTCAAAAGTAGGACACTGTAAATTTTAAAAGAATCTCGTAAATCTCTCAGAATAGTGTTGAAATTTTCAAAACAAATAGATGATCAGTTAATCGTCCATGCGGGAACGATCGTTTGTATGCAAAGCACTCAACGAGATAACGACGAATGTCTCGCAAATTGCAGGCTGAACATTTACGAAGCCTCAAGGGTGGTGAGTGTCAGGACATCAGAGATACTCGGTAACTTTACGGTGCTCCAGAAACCGGATCGATGCCTATGATTATGTCGACGCTTCGTGTTTCACCTCTATATGGTTGAAGCACATCCGGCTCTTTATCGCTTTTATGGCTTCATATCGTGTGGACAATTATGAACCGATATTCTACTAACCAATGGACTTGACGCAATCCAACTCTTCTTATAAACATCATCGCGTCATTCTCTATTTTCTGCCTTGTCACTCATAAATTTAATATTTAACAAATCTAATATTTATGACAAAAATCTATAAACTTAATCTGTTTAGTTATGTTGATTACACTTTTCTATCAGACTTTTTCTTCTGTTTCACTCTGTCTCGAAAAAACGTAATCTAACTTAAAGTCGTGGTCCAATTAATTTGCACTTACAATGCTCTTGGAATCATTTAATTCTTGTTGTTAAAGAACAAACAATGCTCACGAGTGTTGTAAGTGCAGATCGGACCGCAACCTAATTTTAAATATATACCTATTTATTTTAAAAAATTGATACCGTCTCTCGTCATACATCACTTACAGTAAAGTGAAATTGTAAACAATAGAAAAATTATTGTTTCAAATATTTCATTAAAACAAGATTATCACATAAATTTAGTTTCCAGTATTTTATAACAAACTTTATCATATTTTATATAAAACATATTTTAAAAAAACATATTTTATAAAAAACAAACTAATATCAAGTATAAAATAAAGCTGTTAATCTACCTCTAAATTTAAATACACAAAGTATTATAAAATACAACTTAACTTTTAAGAAAATACTTATTTCATTGAAATTAACACAATATCATACAAATCAACTTTTTCAGCAACATAAGACGAATGATGTCGAGCATTTCCACGTGCTGGATAGAATTCGATGCTAATCGAGATTTTAATTTCAAACTGGAACGACTTGGGATCGCAGCTCTCGCTTCGTTTATCGCTCCAAAATGTCAGGAAGATTCTGGTGGGTCATGAACCGCTGCCAAGAAAGTGGGACGGGAGACATTCAAGGCCCACTTATCTTTTGCGCCAGGATTTATGAAATGCTCCGCCCCCCTCCGCGAGTACCGGGATAAGAGCTTGAAAGGACGTGCCTGCCTGACCCGTAGACACGCAGGATAATGCAAGGATTAAGAAGCGTCGTCGTCGAAATGGAGTTTGCTACTTTTGGATTAAGTATGGACGCGATATTAAAGCGCTCGAATCCGATTTGTGAGCAAAAACATTATTCCGATGTGTTTCAAAGGTGCAGTATATATTCCCCTCAGATTCACTATCAAAATCCCCAGATATAATTTGCAGCGTAATACGATCTGAGATCAAACATAAAGAGAGCCCAAAAGTAATTTTAAATTCAAGAAAAGAATGTCTGTATACAGCAATCATAGAGAGATGGAGGATCGAGGTCCATTCATTTCTAAAAACTTTCATCACTCATTTTATATGAG
>NW_017305779.1:206627-211883 GCF_001594115.1 Trachymyrmex septentrionalis | reverse complement strand
ACATAAAGAGAGCCCAAAAGTAATTTTAAATTCAAGAAAAGAATGTCTATATACAGCAATCATAGAGAGATGGAGGATCGAGGTCCATTCATTTTCTAGAAACTTTCATCACTCATTTTATATGAGATAGCAATATATACAGAAATATAAATATGCAAGTATATTCACATTGTACGTTTATATCGAATAAACCATTTGTATTTTCGTATTTTTACGCGGATCATCATGTGTACATATACCTAGTATAATCCAGTATGATACTCAAATGAGATGATCTTACGCGACCCATGGAGACGCACAATATGGGATTAAGAATCCCGAGTGCGGAACTCATTATTCATGGATTACGAATAAGCTAGAGCCACTAGTGTGCGCGAGTTACTCTCGTAGAAATCCTTATCCCGTAGATAACTGCTGAAACGCTACGCTATTTCATGATCTCAGGCCTCATCGTCCTAAAGATATCCCATTCCACATTTAAAAGAAAACAGGACACTCTCCCAAAGTTAAAACGCGGAATAATAAAGAGGGAATTAAACTAAATGTTTAGGAAAGTGATACCATTTTCGCAAATCTTTTTCCTGTTTGCATAAATGAATGGCAAATATTAAGAACATTGAAAATAGATATAAGCATTTCTGATTTCTTAAACTAATCTATAAAATTCTTAATAAATTCAGTTGTTCGTTTATCAGAATTATTTCCTATAGTACAATTTATCCCAATGTATAAAAATTATATTTAAAACAAAGATTATAAATTTTCTGTTACATTTATGGTAAATAATTTCTACTCGAGAAAAAATTCGAAATGCTGAAGAGGCTTCACATTTCGACATTTTCAAGACGCACTGTTCGGGACCCCAAAGATCTTATTTCCCACCATAAATGAAAGTAAGATAAAGAACTATCTCGCATCGAAAGGGCATCCAGATGGCAAATTTTAGTCGAGTACCTCTCCATTGGGAAAAAGGTTGATTTATAACGCAGGCACGCTTTTTCCACCCGCATTCAGACCAATTTCCCTTTACATATGGTGGAGTGACTCAAACATTTTGAGTTTCCTATCACGTAAAATATTTGATATAACGGTTTAATCAGTCAGCAGACCTTTCAATTACACTCTGACAGAGGAATATAAAAAAAAGATAATACCATTCGATTTGATATTATTTTTATCATAAAAATAAAAGCTTACACGTTATTCAATTTTCTAGTTTCAAGTAATTTCATCAAGTAATAGTCATCATTATTAAAGAATTTTTAAAACTAAGGTAAAACACTATTGCTATTTTATCTTTAAGAATACCAACACAATTTGTAAATTGATACAACTGATAGATGTTCAAGAAATGAGAGAAATCTCTAAAAACAACAATCTCGTAAAAGATAAAACAAAAATAAAGTTAAAATCCATCGAGAAATAATAAGAAAGATAAAAGATTGAGACAAGTTCAATATGTTTTACAATTATATAAATTTTCACTAATTCCAATATGTTGTACAGTTAAGAATTTCCACTAAGTCAGAATTTAGAGATATAGAGAAATACTCTGTCTTCTGTTCAGTGACTTTCCACTTTTCCCATTGCTCGCACATGGCACGTAGCCAAAACAGGAATCTATCATTTCTTACTATTTCGACAAACTTTAAAAGATAAATATAAGGTAAAATTACAGAAAAAATTTCAAATCATTTGCTGATGCAAACAAATATTAAGTAGTTATAACAAATATTAAGTTACTACGATAAATATTTCCACATGCCCCTAGATAGGTCGAATTGGTACGCCCATCCTTATGAAAAGTTGAGAGTTCGTTCCTGATTTAAACTCTGGCTGAGATTATATTTTTCTTCTCAATAAATTATTTACAAGGTTTAAAATACTTATTAGCTTCGCTGTTAAAATGGACGATCAATCTAATTTGATATTAATTTCAGCTTCAGTTTGCAATTGCATTTCAAATCCAACAAACTTTATCGGCGCGATAGTTTATAAAACTTTAGTATTAATAAAGCACTAAGATCCTCTTTGACCAAAAATAGGATTATTTCAATTAATTGAAATATTATGTTATACAGAAAATGTAATATATAGTAATTGAAATTCATATTGTTTTAACATAACATCTAATATAATAAAAATTGAACTTATATTAATTTTACTTAAAATTTTCATCTAAAACAATTATAAATTTATTTAAATAAAATGGAGTCCTTTCTTTTGACACGAAATATATTTATGTCAGCTTTAATTCATTTTGTTCTGTAAAACGCTATAGAATTTCATATCGTAGCAATGGAATGTAACAAATACGTTTCATGTTTTTACATTTTCCAAATTATAAACATCTGGTATATTACCAACCGAGATACCAACAATATTAAATAATGCTTAACAAGGACCAAAACGTTCATGATATTTCCACTGATGCTTTTCATCTAAATAATTTGTGTGGTATTCACGAAGATATATCGGCACATACCATTTATTCATAATTACTATAATTCCTGAATGTTTCGTGTCACGCTTACAAACATTTGCATAATTAGCAGTAATTATGTAATTATATAATTTATCATTACAGCAAATGAAAAAAACATGTACAGCATATGTAATGTATATCATATATTATTAAATTACTTCGAAATTAATTTTAAAACATTTAAATGTTATATTGTCAAAAAGCATTTATCCATTTGTAATTGCAAATATGTAAAATATTAAAATACATTTATGCATGTTTTATTAAAAAATATATAAAGAACAAAATTAGCTATTTATAATAATTTTTAATTTTATTTTACAAAAATATAGAATCTGTTTAAGATTGCTATAATTGCCTTATTAGGAGTAACATCGATTGGAAAATGTATTTGTTATATGAATAAGATATTGTTTATAGATAAAAGAGTATAAAAATCAGAACACAAGCACTACCATACAATGTACATTCTTTTATCTCGTGAAGCGTGAAACCGTAGTATTGGCAAATGAGCTGAATGCCACCTATATATCTAACAGCAATATTATTATATATCTTTGCTCCAAAAATTTTATTCAATAAAAAAATAACAAAAATAATTAATCACGCGAACTACTTAATCACACTAACCACTGAATCTGCAGAGGTTTTACTATTTTTTGCTATTTCATTTTATTTATAATTTAATTGGTATCAATTTCAACATGGTTATTGATTTTTATTATCCATATTCTTTTACATTCTCGTGTATATGCAAAAGCAATATAACTCAATGAAAATTATTTATAGTTTTATTCTAAAAACCAAAATATATTTCTTATCAATATAAAAATATTAGGTAAAAACATATAAACTGTCTTTTTTTGCAAAATGTATCGTATAAACCATCTAATTATTTATTCATAAATTTATACACATTAACACTTAAAACTACATGTGAATTTTTGAAACTTATCTAGTTTTGAAAAAAAAAGAGTTACTGTCGAGATAAAAACAAATAAAAATTAATAATAATCAAGAGTTAAAAAATTCCTTAAGTCAACAATAGAGAGTCAAATAAGAAAATAAACGAGTAATTAGGAATCGACACTGTAAGTGTCGCGCTTAAATAATTGATACACATCAACGTCTAAAAAATTGTATTTACATATGTCACAAATATTTCAGCTAAATTCTTGTAAACACAAATTTTCAGCGCTGAAGATGGCTAAAATTTAGTCAAAATGTTCGTAATATAATATATAAACATATACGATTTTTTAGACGTTAATGTCTGTCAATTATTTAAGCATACAATACTTACAGTGCCGATTTCTAATTGCCCGTTTACTTTCTTATTTGATTAAAGCTAGTAATATAAGGATTAATATGTGAAATAAATTGTTTTAATTCCTTAAATTCTTACAACATACAGTAATGTAAATTCGCGAACTGTAAGAACATTCTTTTATGCAGTTATTAAAATATACTTCGCAAGCGCGAACCGAGCTACTAAGACAATGTACATTTTCTCATGAGAAAGTGTAATATGATAGTCCAATCTTCTAGTTTCTTAATTTCATTTTCATCGGACTTGGAAGTACTCTTCAAAGAAATTCTGTGCCTCTACTACCTTTTTCTCATTCACATTCATGCAATGTACGTTGTCATTGAATTTACATGTATGACGTCATTGAATGTACCTGATGCTGCGAAATAAAATACGCGTTATTCTTTGCTGAGAACGTCGAGAAGTCATAGGTGGAGCATGTAATTTTATTTCAAACGTCTCTCAATAGGAAAAATCTAGAACGTGCTTGATCGTGGAACTTTTCAGCGAAATTTATATCGTCTATTATGTCTATTATTCTCAAAATCTCATTAGACAAATCTTATAATTAGTAAAATAATTTTGTTTTAGTATCTTAAACTCAGTACATGTTCTTTATTGTAAAAACTAAATAATTTTCTAAAAATTAGTATCATAGATATTTTCGGCTTAAACATATTTCGTATCCACTCCATACAATAAGAACTTATCTCTATTTCTTCTCACGCGCTATAATCTTGCAAGATGGTCCTTTATAATGCTTTTCACCTTGACTTCCCTTTCATGGAAGTGTCATCATGTGGACCTTTCGCTACGAAGATGTCGCAACGATAACTATTAAAGGCATTCAGAAACAACGATATTAACCCTTAGGGACTTATCCATAGTAATATCGAAAGTTTTTATGAAATTGTTGGCGGATGACAGATAGTACATACATACGCCAACGTAGATGTGTAAATGGGGAAAATATACATGAAATCATCAATACGAAAATTTCACCTAAAGAAAGAAACTATCGATAAGTCTTGGGAATCAAATCAATCGAGAAAGAGAGAATTTTAATTTTCCAACAAAATTTTGTCAAAAATATTTATATATAAAATAGATACCTGACACCTAATAGCTAATCTTTTATCAATATGTCTGCTGCATATTTACTATTGCATAAATAAATAACAAGTATATGAAAAAGTAGATAAAAAAGCAATTTTAAAAATAGATTAATTTCTTCCTATTATAACAAATGTTCTCTGTTATAACAAAAGTTTCCCGAATTTTTTCCACAGTTGAAATTATTGCTGTCCATGTTAAATAACAGTCAATTTTGTTCGTATGATAATAGAAGAACGTAAATTATACCACATTTCCGCAAAATTGCGCCAAAAATTAGCTATTGGTAAGTGGCGGAAAAAACCAGATGAAATTTGGCGGAACTCCATTCTCTCCCCCCCCACCCCTC
>NW_017305779.1:201940-206572 GCF_001594115.1 Trachymyrmex septentrionalis | reverse complement strand
CTCTCTCTCTCTCTCTCTCTCTCTCTCTCTCTCTCTCTCTGTGCGTGCACAAAACTACCTACTTTCCGCAAATCCTCTCTGAACATAATTGGACCACTAGTATCTCTAATTAAGCAGTTGCAGCGTAGGATATTTTTTGCAAGTAGTTACGTAATGACGCCACGAAATATCCTCATCGCCGCTTTCGCGATGAGGCAAAGTGTGGAGGTGCGCGCACGAGACGAAAGAGGAAAATTCGGAAGTTTCGTATAGCTGGAAACTGAAATGGAAACTAATATACGACAGATGCAGCCGTGATTCAGCGTTGCACCGGCGGCAACATTGCGCCATCCTGCTCTTCTCGGTTTTCGGAAAGTTGCTGCCCCGATTCCCACCCGCATGCTGCACCTAATTCTTTGTACGAACTCTTCCTCATAAAAATAACGATATCTAAGTAACTCATATATGTAACAATCTGACAAACAAGTATTTAAATTGGAAATTGTATCACATTAATAATTTCTATCGATGCTCAATAATAAAAAGAGTGGTATTTAGAATATATTTATAATTTATTCTTTAGGTGCTGCCACATTATTAATACATCGTTTAAAAAAAAAACTATTATAATAAGAAAATATAAAAATCTTGCATTAAAATGCAATGTATAAAATATATATAATAAATTCTATATTTTATAAAATCGTGGCGTAAAAATTTCCAATATAACATATTGACGGATGACGAAAGCCGATAAAAAGCCGATCCGTATAACTCACATAATAAAAATCTATGTTACGCGTGAAACGCTTTTTACTCTGTAAACTGCATTTTTGAGATAATTATTATTGATGTTGGATACTTTTGGCCATTAGGGTGAAACTGATTAAACAGATACGATATGGCAATAAATAGCAGCGGAGTAAATGTGTGGTATGTCTACGTGAAAAGCTTGTCGAGATCTATAGTGGCAATAAATTCGCATATAGCTTACAGTAAAATGGACACGAAATGGCGATACGCGGTTATCTAGTGCGCTTCGATTTATAAAACGATTGGTGTTGGTTAATTTGTCCTGCGAAAGGATATTCCAGCAGCTTCAGATTTCAATTTCTACCAATGCCGTGGAACAAATGAGCATTAAACGTGATAATGCAGCTTTTAAAACTGTATCACGTGAATTCAATACAGTGAGCTTCCATAGCGTGTTACAATCGCATTATTGGAAATTACGAAATAATGCATTGAAATATAACGCAAATAACAAAAAATATGGCATAAAATATAATAGTTCGTGGTATAATAATACAGATGTTTTATTTCAAAAGTAACAAAATTTACTATCACACTTTTACTTAAATGACACTTGTACTTAAATGATTGCAGATGTAACAGCAGTTAAAATAAAACAATTCGGTATAATACTGAATTTTTCAGCCGAAAGTGATAAACAGTTTCAGCTAAAACATCAGAAACCACGTAATCTTTTTAGCTATCTCTAAGTTGGAAGTCCTAATTGAGGAATTCGCTGCAGCGTCACTGAGCTGAGCTATTTAACAAAAGTTACGGAATTTGGATCCCTAGAAACCGCATGTCGGTGTCAACTTCTTCAATTAACAGCGATCTAAGTTGTAAGCCAGAGATTATATTAAAATGCATATAGATTAGTCTTCATCGTATCATACATATTTAAAACATTGTATCCAATTAATTAAAACATTTATCTAATTAATCAAATTTAATTAAATATATAATAGATAAAAAAAAATGGGTATTTACAGATATAACAAATTCTTATTTATTTTCTTCTTCTTCCTACATCACACCGAAATCATTAAATTGTTATTTATCATTATATAAAAATAGTTAAAAACAAGAAAAGCAGTGTATAAAATACAGATATTAATGGAAGCACCTCGAGATTATTTCGCAGAAATCATGATTTTCCAATAATTGCGTAATTGCGAGACAAAATTTACAGAATTTACTCGTCGAATTCTGTTGACGAGTGTATCGCGCGTACTTATGCATGCATTGTTAATAAATTATCAAGTATGCTACGTGCATACATATACGATAGCCATTAAGCAGATGGCGACGATTGCAAATTAGCGGCTAATAATTATCTCGCAGGCAAATCCCCGATACATGCTCCATTCGTAAAGTTATCCGTATGTTACGAACGCTACCTCATCAATTGTAAGGGATAAACGCGACGAGAAACACTGCGTAAATCGAATCGTCGTGGCTCGAATAATTTCACATTAATTATATCTACGCGTCGCGGATTATATCTATCTATTGTAGGTGTTACTGCATACCGCTAAATACGTAAACAAATATCGTTTATATCTGGTTAGTTTGGCATAAATTCCGATCGACCAAAATTACGCTAATTTGCCTATGTGACATATAAGCGTGACAGACTGGTCAGACGAGTTCTCGCATGCTCCGAAAATCTCGCCCCTCTCTCTCTCTCTCTCTCTCTCTCTCTCTCTCTCTCTCTCTCATCCATTGGTATTTTGCGAAATACGAACGAGGCAAAGCGGAAGGGAAAATCCGCCATGTTTTTGTGTACACAACAACAAGGCGGATTTCGATCATCTCAAAATCACGAATCTAGTTACGGCGACTTTGTCGTAAACACTCGTTGCAACCGAACTTTGAATCTCTTGCAACCTAATGTTTAAAACATGCGGCTTATCTTGCCAAGATCACAATTTCAAAGCAAGCAACTTTTGGCTCTAATATCTATTGTTTTCAAGAATTTTATTATAGAAAAAAAGGAAGAATTTTTAACAAAATCAGAACTAACAGTGTGTACAACTGATTATACATAAATCAGTATAGAAAAGGAAATGTTGTGTTAGTTTGTAGCTACCTATATAACTCGAGTGCACTCCTATCTAAAAGAGAAATGATCAAGTCGACATATATGTCAGTAGGTACTCTACAAGCTCGTTTCAAAAATAACGCGAATCGTTACTCGCGAAAGACTCGCCTCTAAATAAAAGTACGGATACAATCTCACAGCGATTCTTCTACACAACTATTGATATTACGAAAGTAACCTCAGCATTACAAATAACGGATGCAGAAGCGGCGAGCGGCAGCATGCGTGCAACCCCGGATATTTACACACGCGGGAGAGCCAGATATGTAGATTGGGCAAGCTTTCAACTCAAACTTTCAAGAAAAGAAAGACGAGCCAGCCGAACAATAGGTAAATGCACTTCCACGAAATGTAGACCGCTACTAAACCGTAGTTGAGCAGCTACCTATTCTATGCGACTTGGTGAATCGGGAGTCGAGAAATAGGCGTTCTGTTGCGGCGGCGACCGTAAGGCGGCCGGGGTGGAAACGGAAATGGGAAAGCTTGAAAACGAAGTGCTCTCCCGTCGAAACTTTTATCCCGAAAAGAATGTGCGAGATTGAATGTGAGAGAAAGAGAGGGTGTCGATAGGGAAGGTGTTCGTAACACGACAAGAACGCTTATCGTATCAATCATGAAACATACCTGTGGTATGTATACAGAAAAAATATTATTAACGGAAATCAAACAAAAAGCTGTGAAACGCGATAAATAAAATCAAAAATTTGTTATATAAAATACGTAGTTATTTTATATTTTTACTCCCTCTGTCCAGCCTAAGTTTTTTATTATTTTAGATTTTGAAAAAATATGGAAAAATTCAGGGTTTGCTTTTCAACGTCTTTATTACATTACTACATAGTGTTTAATCAAATATTTTAGGAGAAAGAGAGCCCTGAGGACTCTGTTCTTTTATTTCGCGTAAAATTTCGTTTGTGTCGAAAAAGACCTAGATGGAGGGTTAAAAAAATGTCTTAATAAAAATCGCT
Organism: Trachymyrmex septentrionalis; assembly: GCF_001594115.1. Taxonomy (NCBI): domain Eukaryota; kingdom Metazoa; phylum Arthropoda; class Insecta; order Hymenoptera; family Formicidae; genus Trachymyrmex; species Trachymyrmex septentrionalis. The sequence continues at coordinate 202,732 of NW_017305779.1, read as the reverse complement.
GAATTCTCTGAACAACGATTTTGAATGTACAAAGCGTTAAAAATTGTCAATTTATTTTAAAAAGGCTGCAACTATTGAGTTGAAATGAACGACAGAGGACAATCGAAATGTCGATAAAAACGAAAATGGAAGCTAAAACAGAAAAGTCTTTAATCGTATTTCCGAAAGTGTTCTAGGAAACAGTGAATTATGCGTGTGGAAAATCTATTATCGTTTTACTTCGTACACATAAGTACTACACAACTATACATAAATTAATATAATCGATTGCAAACGATTTCAGGACAATTTGCTGCATTGTTTAAATATCATGAAAATTATTTGCATCCTAAATAATATTTATATATAAGCATATCAATTATCTATAATTCATGCAATATCTGCACCACAATATACAATATGGTGACGCGTATCGTAACGATATCAAATTATTATCGAAGCGAAATGAAAAAACATGCAGAAATTTTGCAAACTGCACGCGCATCGCTTTCGATACGAAGTGCACAAGCCGGTCGACCCGTATTTCATCGCGTGGCGACGGTTGCGAATATAAAATATCTTGCATTAATTTTCAAATATTCGAATCTATTTCGCGAAAGAGTGAAAATTACGACTTGTCCGTTCTTTTTTTCGCTGGCAGCGCTGAATTATAGCTACGGAAGAATTGTTCCCGGCAAAATGCAGATAGGTGTGCATTTTCCTCTTGCAGTCCGTGACCTCATTTCGCACAGATTTTGTACAATTTATAGTAGAAGACAGCAAAGATATCCGAGCAAGATAATCAAGATTATG
>NW_017305779.1:195624-201840 GCF_001594115.1 Trachymyrmex septentrionalis | reverse complement strand
AATTTATAGTAGAAGACAGCAAAGATATCCGAGCAAGATAATCAAGATGATGTTATATTATATAAGACATTCCCATGCGGAAATCTTGCGCCAGTTACACGATGAATCGTTTCCTGCGAACCTATTCTCAATCCGGCGCAATGTACAATATGATGGCGCGTATCGTAACGATATCAAATTATTATCGAAGCGAAATGAAGAAACATGCAGAAATTTTGCAAACTGCACGCGCATCGCTTTCGATACAAAGTGCACAAGTTTGTTGCAATGCGCAACTAATCGAAATAATCCTTGAAAGACGACCTATATACACCATTTCCGAACATCTCTCTATCGACTCTGGCAACTTTTTCTACAGATCGTAACGTCGAGCCGTTTAAAGCCAAATCGTTCTCATTACAAGATAAAGTTCTACCTCCTATACCGGTTCCTCCTCCGAGCTTTTTTTTTTTGCAAAAAAAACTTACGTGAATCGTGTAAAACTTCAACTGTAAAGCCCGCGGGCGTCCATCGTTTCGCACAATTTATAGAGATGGTGGCAACTTTTCAAACTATCAAGGCTGCCACAACGGCGGATTGTCGCCGATCGCGATTTCCGAGCGCGCGTTGCTGCGATCGCGCCAATTATAATAAGAATTTACGAGCGAGACTAAGCGACCGCGCTGACTATCGATAAAGTGCCATCGCCGGAGACGTCCGATCTCTTTCCTTCCTTCTCGAAAACATCCGATAGATTTACGAGGGTAATTACGCGCTTTCTTCCTGCGGCTATTCCACCACTCCGCGCAAATGCACTGTCCATTCTCTTCTCCCACCCTTATTCATCTTATTCTTTTTCCTCTCCTTCTTTTCGCACACGTTAGCACCTACTAACTTTACGATCGAACCACTGATCTATCGACGTCATCTAGTATTTGAACATACATAACCACCATATATAACCGAGCACTCCTATTACTTCAGCGTTACGATCAAAACGCGACCCAAGTGCATTAGCGGAGCACAGAAAATGATAATGGAGAGGTGTACCGCGGACCAAAAATTTGTATACTAACTTCAGTAGCATCTGAGTACCGATGATAATAATACAGGATAATATATATTCACAGAAAAATACATTATTAAATAAAATAAGAATTACATTAAATACGAGATAAAGAAAATCATAGATATTTTCGAATAATATATTAGATATTCTTTTTATTAAATCAATTTATTTCAGATGTGACTGCGCACCTTTCTTTCGAATCTAATTTAGAGGAGGGTTATTAGCGTTTCAGATTGATTATTATTGAAAGTCCAGAAGTTATCGGCGCGCAGTGTGTCATATCTGAAATAAATTGATTTAATAAAGAGAATATATAATGTATTATATTCGAAAACAACTAACTTTGACCGATTATGGCTTTCTTTATCGTATTTGATATATTCATATATACGGTCGTTCTTAAATCTTATAATGTAAATAAGAATTGAAAATTACAATATTAAATAAAAAAAAATACATTGTTAAATAATTCTTTTGAAAATTTCAAGTTCTTTCTGTAATATATTCATGCGCAATTCGTTACAAGTAATTTTCTCGCTTCAGAAAATTTAAATTGGATTAATCAACTTTTAATTATTATCCGTTGCGGAATTACGTTAACCTAAGTAATGTTACATCCATTAACACTCGCGTTCTGAAATTTCTGCTAATAATTTTAACTCTCGACCCGTAATTTCTCGACTTTGTATACTAAAATTCCACGGTAGATTTAGATTCAATTCTAACATTCCAACGGCCTCTAAAATTCAACCGGCCTCTTAAGCCCGTTATATTTCACGTCGGTTTGGGAAACAATTCAAAAATTTTTAAAGACACAATACGTTTGCGGAAATCGATTCGTTTTTTCGCCTTTCCATTAATTATTAACGAGTGCACTAATTCCCCAACAAATCGGCAATCGCGATATACGTACCGTCGTAAATTATCACAGCAGTAGCCGGATATAACCGGACGGTTCTTACAAATCCCACGATATATTCGTTCAATCGCAAACCAGAGCGCACGCGCACGCAGGCATAAAACGCGGCTGACAACTGTTATCTATATGTGAACGATTTTACGTGCTAGATTAATTATACGAGCGGCTAGGTTGCAACTAATTCACGCGTCACAATGATCCTTGATTTATGATGCATCGGGCCCGGAATTTACTCCATGAATCAAAACGATCGTAGACACCGAATATACCGACCCGTCGAGTTGTCACGAGACGAGATATCGACTTTAATGTGATTAAGTTTAATTACGCTAATTATTGCAGGACTACGCGCAACGCCTTAGGCATCACGAAAGAGGGAGGCCAAACGTGAACAACATATAACATCTCCCGGCAATTCCCTCAATTTGCTCTCTAATCTCTTAATTATATGCATATGGAGTTGCTACTCCGCATGGCAGTTGCCTTCACCCAAAATAGGCAAAGACCTAGGATAATCACCAACATGGCCAATTTTAACTTTCCACATTCAATCTTCAGAGAGGTAATATTAAATGTTAATTTTGCGGTACACTTCTCCGTATGTTAGCGTATGAATTGAAAAGCAAATCAAATAGAAAATTCAATATGTCTCTCCAAACAAAATATTTATTTAAATATTATTTATTAAAATTAAATTATTTTATTTTTCAGAATTTATAAAGATTATAAATCTATATATCTTTAAAAAATACATGTTGCCACGTTTAAGATTATATATGAATGCCTTTATAAAATCTTTTGGTATTCAATATAAAAAGTTTGAGAATTATTTAATAACCATCCTTTGATAATTTGCAAAACAAAAATTAAAATATAATTTTTAATATTTTCTAATAAATTAAAAATATATTCTGACAGTTCAAAATATATTCTAATAAATTCAAAAAAATATGCCAATTTATGCCAATTTTAAATACATTAATTACATGATTATAATATACAATATAAATATATTTTTCAACATGATAATATATTTTTTCAATTAAATATATATAATCTATATAAAAACAAATGCATCTGAATCAAATAAATTATAATTACAAAAACAAAGAACTCACGCAACTGTGTATGCATTAATTTACAATTATTAAAATTATATAAAATATTCGCATAGTCTTGGCCAGAAGTATACATAGCATCCTCCATTTATTGCGTATTCTTGGGAAAAGAGGTAAGAAAAACTAAACGAAAAAAACAAAATATTAAATTCATTATATCTCTGATTGTCGGACACCACAAGTCCGTTACGTGAAGCCGCGAGAAAAACGCTTACATCAAATCTGACAATTTGATGAGCGATTCTACGTAGTAGTGATTCTATGTAGTAACGCAATACATGTAACTTTGATTTTACTTTATCTAATTTGGCATTTGGATAAAGAAGAACTAATTGTCGGGAATCATCAACTTGGAATTTGTGTTAATTATGTAATTTCAATTTATATTTTACATTAATAAGGATCCGAACTGAAGGGTTGAAACATATATTTTATTCGTTTTCTTATATTCACACGAAAAATAAAGAATTTTTGTGCAGCTGATGTAGGCTCTGATGAGTTTTTTTACATTTTTCAAAATATTAAAATTGTTGTAAAAAAATAAATATTATTTTTCAATAAAATCTTTTTAAAATAATTATTTTTCATTAGATATAAATTTACGTCAATTTGTAAGAATGCTTTGTACTTATATTTGTAGGCCAAGGCTATAACTTCCAGTCATAAATTAAACATTTCACCGGCATGGTGAAAAGGCATGGAAAAAATTGAAAAGATCCGACACTAATCATATGTGGAAAAAGTTTAAAAAAATTAACTGAAACTGTGATATTTTGTAGCTTATGCTGATCAAAAGTTTTTACAGGCACAATCATTAAAAGCGGACAAATTTTGCTGTAGCACCATCTAAAAGTTGCTATTTTGAGCCTAATTTTGGATCTATCATATTGAAATTTTAATTGTTTAAATATTTATACAATTATTAAGAATAGAAATATATAAAATATTAGAAATAGAGGAAATATATAAATATTAAAATTTTAATCTATCAGAAATCGTATATTCCGGAGTAATCAATTCTGAAATCTTAATGCTTGCTGAAATTTTAATACTATTAAAATATTAATATACTCCTTTCCCTATTTATATTTCTTTCATTGTAAGCAGTCTCTTAAACATAACTATACATGTGTCTATTATTAAGTAGGTTTCTGTTTCTCTCTCTCTCTCTCTCTCTCTCTCTCTCTCTCTCTCTCTCACGCGCGCGCGCGTGTTGGTGTGTGTGTGTGTGTGTGTGTGTGTGCGTGCGTGCGTGCGTGCGTGCGTGCGTGCGTGCGTGTGTGTGTGTGTGTGTGTGTGTGTGTGTGTGTATGTGCAAAGGGAAAAAGGTATACTTATAGGCTGGTTCAGAAATTTCACCCGGGTGCGCCCAGGTATCATCTTATGCTTGTTTAACATTAACATGGTGAACCACAGGGATAAAATAATATCTGAATAAACATATCTGAATGAAGTTTCTAAACGCAATCTATGGGTGTGTTTGATACGAACCGCTTACTGAGCGCTCATTAAGTAAAAATTGACAAAAAAGGGAGTAATATGTTTATTCATTATAATATTCATAATACAATAGAATAATTTATCTCTCATAGACAATCTTTAATATTATATTTCTCATTTATTACTGTTTATTATTTCTCTAAAGCCGTGAGAGCGTAAGCGTTCAGAGAGCGATGTGAACATAATTTTATTGTCACTCATATCGCTTACTAAATGCCACACAGCTTTAAGGAAATAATAAACAGTAAGTAAGAAATATAATATTAAAGTTTATGAGATAATTCTGCATTATAAATATTATAATAAAAAAAATACATATTAATTTCTTTTTTGCCAACTTTTGCTCAGTGAACGATCCGTCTTCAATACACCCTATATATGTATTGATATGTGTACATTTATGTCGATGGCTATTTTAATATCATTATAATATATCTGACATTATTTTACTCTTTATTTCATCTTATCAGATCATTTATATCGGAGCAAAATTTCGCACGTCGAGTACGCCGATAAAGTACGTGCCAAAATTAGATAGTTTCACCAATTGTTATTGCCATATTTCCCTTTTTCATCATATACCAGATTTGAAACTAGGTAAAATTACGATGGAAAATTATGATATAACGCTTTAATAGAAGCGTAAAAACGCAAATGACCTCATAGTGGAGAACAAAAAATGAGGAACAAAAACTGACGAAAAGTAAAGGTTACATACTGGACATCTATTGGTCTATATAAATGCTTATTCAATTAAAAAACAAACTGTGTACTGTAGATAAAGATACTTATCAGTACTCCGATCAGATCCAAAATAGTAATTTTCAAATGCAAGCTCTATTTTTGATGACTGTTTATGAAGACCTTTGATCAATATCTCATAGACTACAAAATAAAATATCACAGTTTTTTTTCAGTCAGTTTAACTGAAATCACTTTCCAGTTCTAGCCAATTTGACTGAAATCACTTCTAATTTCAACCAATTTAACTAAAATTACTTTTTTAAATTATTAGATTAGTTTAGAATTCTTTATCAAAATTGCACAGAGAAAGGAAACGGTTTTGCTGAGGTATTAAAAAATTCAACTAGATACAGATCTGTAATTTTGTTAGACCATAAAAAATAACTACAAAATAATTATGTAGGACACCCAACCTGGTTACTAGAATGTAAAATCTCTTCGCAACACATCATGCTTGAGATTCTTACATAATTAATTTTAATAGTACAACAAAATTATTTTCAGATCCTCTGTATCCAGCTAAATTCGTAAACATTTCAGCAAAATCATACTTGCCATGTACGGAAAAATGACTCACCCAAATGATCGGAGCCCACTACCCGATGAGCCCGGAGAAGCAGCATCCACACCGCCAGCAAGATCATGACTTTCCCGGTTGCGTCACTGACTAACATCATCGTTGCACTGATTCAGTCAGTCTCTTATATCAACATCATACCGTCGTACGTCACCAACATGTCACATCACCCGCACTTTGGTCATCGAACACTACCGGATTGCGATATATCTCCGCGAGCGTTCAACGAGGAGTCACCCGCCGCGAAGTCGTCGAACTCGAATCGATCATTTCCAGCCGGTCCGTTCCGATCAAGCTTAGCGGCACCGAC
>NW_017305779.1:187949-195524 GCF_001594115.1 Trachymyrmex septentrionalis | reverse complement strand
AACTCGAATCGATCATTTCCAGCCGGTCCGTTCCGATCAAGCTTAGCGACACCGACTCGCGTCGCGACGAACCATGGCTCTCTCTATCTATCTCTCTCTCTCTCTCTTTCAAAAAGTCTGCAACGCTCGATTCGCGCACCGTGTCTGGGTGATTACGAATCTCGAATCCGAATCTCACTGACCGCCATTTAAGATAAAACAGATGCGCAACGCAATTAACATCTCGCTTCGATCCTTCTCGTGAGGTGCAGTTCGAGCGCAGATGTCATCCATGCTGCGAAATTATTGAAACCACTGAAACCATACGACGCGACTCAACTGCTAATCCCGCGATGTGCGACTGTTTCGACAAACCGGCATCGAACGCTTCGGCCTCCCGGCTGATTCGAAGCAACGTTCACGCAACACTTCGTCACTCACGGAGTATACGGAGTATCGGCTAATTTCACATCGTTCCGCGTTTGTTCCGTTCGCTGCCGAATCTTCCAGAATCGGCAATATCTTTCCAGAATCGGAAATAGATCGATCTTTCCAGAATCGGAAACAGAAGATTTCACTCTGAAGAAGGAGACACTCCCGAATACGAAGATCGAAGGGTCGGATTGACACTGTCACGCGTGAGAGTTCTTAACGAAGAGACATACGCATTATTCGGTGATCGGCGCGCGACTGAGGCGGGCGGTTGGTACTTTTGAAAGTGGGGTAGCGCGGCGCGCTACGTCACGCGACTCGTGCGCACGCGCGTAACGAACTGCTTCGCAGTTCGTCTGTTCGCCCCTCTTCGCTCTCGACCGCTCCCTTCCCCGCGGGCCGCATCAGCCGAATTTTCGACACGCCTGAGATGAGTGTGACCTCGCGCGCGACGTGTTGTATCCCTGTTAAAAACATAAATACGTACGTACGCATAGCCGAGTTCGGTAAACGATACGGACACGGGATTTAACTTCCGATTGGACGTTACGATCACGTTGTTTTCACATGTCTCTCCGGTTTTAGAAAACGAAAACTTTTTGAATTGATTTCCGATTCTCCGACAGATGAAAAGAATCTCCGACTAATCGCTGTAAATTTATTTGAGCTTCTTTTTTTAAAGAAAGTGATAGTGTACATATAACGTCGATTTACTTGTTTCAAATTGTTATATCTCGAAAAAAAAAATTTTTTTTGTACCAAAACGAAGTAAAATGTATTTTAACTTTTCATAGGCATACATATTTTTTTTTTTTTAATACTTCGTAAGCACTCAGGTTCTTTTTTGTTTAGTTGAAATTTTTTTATTATTCTAGGCTTTCAAAAAATTTTAAAACATTATTTTTCAACATCGCTGTTCTCTGCTACATTGTCAAAAAGTTATTTAATGTAAATATTAAAACCTACATTTTATAAAAATTGAAATTGAAAAGTCAGTCGGCTTATGAAAGTTAAAACAAAAAGTTAATTCTTTTAATACACATTAACAAAATTCAGAAAGAAAATTTTCTGATATTACAATATCAGAAAACTCTCAAAATCACAGCTTTCGGATCTTTTTGATATCATTTGTTTTATAATTGTTACGTAAAAAATTTTCTTAAAATTATGATAACCAAATTTGGAAAATAGATTCGTGTTTAACACTTAAAATATTATAGAAAATTCATTCAGATGATTCGAAAGTGTAAATTCGCTGGTTAATGTAATTATTGATCCAACGCTCGTAGTGCAAATAAAATAGACTAATAAACTGAATGAAATAGTCCTGTGTACCATTTTACAATTTTCGCAGTAATTAACGAAAAGTTAACTCTCCATCAACAATGTCCATCAAAATTTTCATGCTTCGTCCTCAGCCTTTAAACTTTTTACAGATTTTTATATTGTTCCGAACTGCATAAAAATCTGAAAGAATTTTTACATATTTATAAAAGCTAACAACGAATTGTTACTATCAGAAATTAGATTGTATTTTATTTATTTTTTATAGATTTAAATTTATCTTCTACATTTCACAATCAACGAATCGACTACGCCTTTAAAGTTCAACATTGTCGGCGAACGACAAAAATTTTCGAATTTAACGTCTGCACGATTCAATAACAAAAGATAACTCAACGTTTTCTAGATGCGTGACGTGGCAGTAAGAAGAGCTTTCTCTGTAAACAACAACGTGTCGATCGTGCAATAACAATTTTTTTTTATAGTACATCTCTTTACACACTACCAAGTCTCGCATTTATTGTAAATGCTTTCCATTTAGTAACACAAACATCGTTCTACATATCTTCCTTGATATTGTAAATAACAAAAATAAAACACTTGTATCGATTTGTATCACCAAATGGAAAGCATCCTGAGCTGTCTTTTGTCTTTTTTCGCATACTAATTAGCAGATTCGATTTTTATTAATTAATTTTTCGTTAACTATTGCGAATCACAAAATGATACAGGATTTATTCAATTTTTTCAATTTAGTTTATACAATTTAATCCATTCTGTATAAATAACTATCAGACACCCCGTATAACAAGAATCAATAGCTGCATTCAGCAGAAAAAGCAGCTTAGCGAATGTTGTAAGATTCTTTAAATTTTAAAAAATTTGTTTAATATGATTATACGTTTAGATCTAGCAACTAAGAGCAAGATTAATCAAATTAAAGAATTTTATGACAGTGCAAGGTGAAAAGCTGTCTTTTCTGTTGGTACAGAGAATGGAAGCAAATGAAGCAAATTATCTCGTATAAAGCATATGTGTATATACTTCCTCGGCTTCCTCGTAATTTCCGATATGTAACAGCGGTTTGTTAGGATATTGGCATCAGTTATATGACGCAGTGAGCGCTCGCCTGTTTTGATTTAACTAGTAGCGGTTCCCTCGCGCCAATTTCACGGCGTCTCGTTTCGCTGTACGCTTCGCGTTCACGTCTCGGTTTTCCACCTTCATTGCGTTTACGTCTGCCGGGAGTACCGAGTCAAAAACGACCCGTCATTCGGATTAATGGATACACGACAGCAATTAGAACATCTCTTGATTCACAACCGTTGCGGTCTCGCGAGAGGCTGCCGCGCCGCGCCACCCGCTCGCGCGTAACAGTGTGAAGTTGCTGCTCTCGAATCTTTCCGTTGAATGTACGCAGTACGCGACGCGAACGAATGTAATGGGGCGAGACATCGCGTCCTACGATCACCGTGCCGTCGCGTTGTTTACGCGTTTCAAATATGTATGTCGCAGTTTCGTCGGGAGTAACGACGCGGCGAACGATTACCATGACGCGTTAATTAAAACCGCGGAGTCACGATTATAACCGCCTGTTCAATCGATCTGCATCCACGCGAGTGAGTGTCTGAAACGGTTAAGAGTGAGGCAATGTCGACGTGTCACATCATTTGGTAAGTAAATCCATTTACTGTATTAATTCGTTAATTTTGTTAACAATAACTTGATGCTACGTCATACGCGCTATTACGTTTGACTCACGGCATGGTACAAAGATGGTAGTTTTCAATGTTTGTAATTAATCTTTATGTAGATAGGCGGTTTAAGGTTATTTTAATATTTGTGGCAAATTGATAGGTGCTCAGAGCTCCCTGAAACATTTTAATTTATTTTATAATTATATTTATAATTATTATTAATATAATTATACATAATTAATATAATTATACATATGATATAATTATATATATAATACATATTTTTTAATTATATTTTTTACTAGCATATTATGTTACAGTTAAATTTACATTAATTACATCCTTATGAAAAAAATGTAAAAATAATGAACTTAAGATCTTTTGATCAATTTTTTTGAACAATACTTTATATTTTCCTTTTCTAAAAGATTTTAAAGAAAATTATATCTGGGATACTATAGCCCACATGGAAAAAATAATTATACTAAAATATTATATCTAAAAATTTAACTAGATACAAATTTAGAAATCATATTATTGGACAAACAGAATATTTATATAGAAAACTCAAGCATGATGAGCATTGTTAAACAAATTTTTGCAATCAGCTTGAGTGTTCTACATAATTACTTTTATGATCTAACAAAATTTATTTACAAATAATTGCAATTTTCTTTGAGAGTACATATATATGATTAAAAAATATCAATTTTTCAAATGTTATATTTCTTAATCTATAGATTTTATTTTTTACGAATTATATTAATTGTTATGAATCTTGTGGAGAATTATAGTTTTTAGTATTATTTTTCTAAATTTCATTCTCTGTATGTAACTTTATATTTAAAGTTAATAACATGCAAAAAATTGGAAAGATAGAAATAAAAAACGATATCAACGTTTAAAGTTTTACGATTTTGCGACTGCGAAATTGACATTTAAAACATGATGTTCTATAGAAAAAAGTTTAACACAGGCTAATCTGATACACTGTAACAGAGTAATCCGATACACTTTTCCGATGTACATTCATCGGAAACCAATATTTCTTAAATCTCATAATCTGTTTAAAATTATATAAGTGAAATATTTCATAATTATAACAGACTAATTGGAATACATAATAATAATTATAATAATTAGGATGTACCTATAATTATAATATAATTTATTTATAGTATATAATATCAGAGATAGCAAAGAATTTATTATTTGTAATGTCGCTACTGTTACCGTTACTTTTTTATAATAATTTGATAATGACATTACAATTTTTTACGAAAGTAATAATAATCAGAATTGGATTACTTTTGAAAAGAACGCTTAATAATAATGAATTATTTTCAAAAGTTATTTTTTCAACATTATCATTATCGTCATGAAAAGTTGTAATACCCTTACCAAATCATTATTATAAAAAAGTAAAGACAGCGGCGTTATAAATAACACGTTACTTGCTACCTCTATCTAATAAAATGTATCATAATGAATTAATATTGTATATTGTTTTAATATAATATATAATAATTACATGTACATATAATGCATATTATAATGTTTTACATTGAATAACAATCCTAATTTAAATATTTAACGATATTATTGAACGAAATTTGCAATAAATACAGCATTATGTTTATTAACTAAAGATCATATCTCAAAATTAATGGGTAATATTTCAATTATAGATTCTTTAATCAATTTGAAATGAGTTCTTTAACAAAAAGGTTCTATTTATTTTTCGTTTCTGATACTTTTGTGAGCAAAAACTCTAAATTAAAACTCTCACAAAGTAAAGATTGTTTAAAATTAATTAACAAGATTATTTAGTGAAATTGTATTTCTGAAACTTGTGATTTATGAGAATAGCGCTTATCAATTTAAAAATTTTATAATTTAAAAACCATTGCCTCAATGTTTTCATCGAAGGAATGTAAATTTACAAGTTCCAAGTATCTTTGAATAAAACATCAACTGTTTTTTTTTCGGGTTTTTTTAAGTTTTAATAAATAATAAATTTGAAGAATTGATGTAATATGCAATATGAGGGCCGAGTTTGAAGTAGTACTAGCATATACTGTCGACACACTGCATACGAAGAGAATACGTGATGGACTTCTTCGAAAACATGACCTAAAGGTCACGGACCAAACCTTACCTATCTACCTACCTACCTACTTCCGTTATTAGGCACGCATGCTTCAGGATATAATTTGCATTCCGAATCTCGGGACCTGTGGTCACATACAGAGACATTAAGTACGAGAGCGATTTGCAGCTGACACGATCGTGCGGCATAAATGACATTCTGACGCACAGCTCCATTACTCTATGTTAGATCGCATTACGGATTTTATCGATATGTAACTCTCTCCTACAACTTAGAGGGTGCAGATAGATTTGCAATCTACCTTTCATTACTCTTTCTTCCAGGACGATGGAAACGCGCAAACAGTCGTTCTGCTGAGAGATAAGCTGCACAAATTAGCTTTTCCCATCGTTGCTCTCTAAAGTTCTTTTTTTTTTTAGTTCGTTTAACGTGTTCCTCCGTTGTAGATTTTAATCTAAACGTATAATTCTCTTTATCAACTTCTGTATTACTTTCACGTTGCAATACACGAGATGAATAACGAAACGGATATCATTTACGTTTGAGATTAAAACTGCGAAAACACTATTGGAGTAATTTCATTACCTTTCTTGTTATAAGAAGTAATAAAAAAATCTTGTGTTATTATGTGCTGTTACTACATTATTGCTGCTAGTTTTTATTATTGCATTGTCACATGAAACGGACAAATTTCACAGAAGTATCTAAAAATTTAGCTAAATACAGATCTGAAAATAATTATGTTGGACCATCAAAATAATTACTGGTCGACAAAAATTCAATCTCTTTTTAATCTTAAAATAAACGAAACTGTTTCTGGTAACGCGTCAAAAATCTTTTAGATGCGCTGCTTACGAATGTGGCCCCGAAAATATCTTATCACGTCAACGCATCAAAATTTACCAAAAACAGCTTCGTTTACTTTAAGACCAAAATGGTGTCGACCAGTGTTATGTAGGACACCCAAATTGATTGGTAGAATATCAAAACTTTTTTACAGCATTGCTCGTCATGCTTCGAATTCCTACATTTTAATAATTTAACAAAATTATTTCAGATCTACATATATCTAGCTAAATTTTTAAATAATTTTAAATAATTCAATAAAATCATTCTCTTTATGTACTAATTCTAATTTTTTTTTAAGCATCAAATATTTTTTTTTGTAAAGCATCTTTCAAATTATTTTTTATCAAAAGAGAGAATCTGAGTATCTCAAACAAAATATTAAAATTAATTTTAGATTCAATTAAACTCAATCTGCGTTTTATGAAATATATATTTGTGCTGTAAAGATCAATTACACGCAATGAAAATGTAAAAACAGACTTTCTTCTGAATGTATCGCGCCATGAAAAGATAATAAACAGCATTAGCAGCTTAAGTATAAGGGCCATGTGCGTTAAAGTACAACGCGCAAGAACAATTTAAGTATACGCAGGAAATGTCTGCTCGACGCTTGAGTTTAATTTTATTCATCTAACTATCTAAAGACACAGCATCAAAAAGAATAAATATTGTAGAAGAACTCTTGAATTCCATTACAGAATGAAACTCAAGAATGCGATTCTGAGTAGAAACAATAAATTCTACTTATTCCTAAATATTATATTAATTACACTTACAGACTCATCCATGCATGTTTAGATAATTGCGTAAATTACTTCGTTCCATATTGCCGATCTTGTTTCTTGTTATTTCAAACTTCGTGTAATCGAGACGTGCATACATCTGTTGAAGTTAAAAATAACAAGTAAATTATGAGAACATAAGACTAAATAGTTATGTTTTCTAAAATAATACTCTTTCTAGTGATAGTTTCTATAAATTATCGATTAATAATTTATGAAAGAGTATATATTACTTTCGCAATATTACTTTCGCAATATTACTTTCGCAATATAAATTAAATGTTATGTTCCCTATTTCTAATAAATTTTGCTGTTTGTAACTAATATTGCCATCATAATATTAGCTGTGCAATTCCGTAAATAACATGGAAAAGAAGTCGCCAGTATTAGAAATCATAGAGCAAGAAATAGTAAGCAAGCATTTTTGAGAAAATTGTTTGGC
>NW_017305779.1:187060-187849 GCF_001594115.1 Trachymyrmex septentrionalis | reverse complement strand
ATATGAAGACAAAGTAGATAATATAGAAGAACACAAGACTAACTTTGTACGTGAAAAATGCGTTCTTATAAGTTTACCGTTGCAACTTTTTTAGGAAATTTTATTGAACATGTTTTGATTATAATTTTTTTTATTGAAAAAAGATTTAGATAGTACATTTGTTAATCAAATAGTTTGTTTCTTTTTACTTCTTTTTTTATTAATGTAAAAATCCTAATAAATGCATAACGACACATTGACTTGTAGAGATAAATTATGAATTTTACTCTCGCCGTTTCAAAATTTAAAATTTCGCCCACACAAGTACGTACAAATGTTATTTTTTTAGATTAAAAAATGTCCCTAGTATATGTTTTCTGAATTTGAATATTGTTGCCATAATCTTGCGGATTCAAAATATATGAAAGCATGCATATAATATACATATGTAGATTTAAAACGATATCTTACAAAGTGGAACGACAAAGATAAAATTATTAATTCGTAAAACTTAAAAATGTTCTTCACGATATTATGTTAGTTTCACTAAAGACGTTACTATAGCAACCTCATAAAGTGTATTCTGAACGATCTGAGCGTTTTCTATATTTATTATTTTATCCAGCTTGGTTCGATATTTTAGCTTCGTTCCTTCCGTTCTTTCGGGAATATTACATCTAAATTACTAAAATAATTAATATATAGCACAAAGATAGATAGAGATCTATAGTTTTATACGATTTCTCTCCGTAAATTTATTTTATAAAATTAATTTTATTATTTTATGACTATATATATATATGTATATAT
>NW_017305779.1:178010-186915 GCF_001594115.1 Trachymyrmex septentrionalis | reverse complement strand
TATATATATATATATATAAATGAAAACTGTTATAGTTTTTACATAATAAAATAATACAGCCAAATAAAATATTAAGTAACAAACAACACATTCAAATATACATATATTCATGTGATAATACGCTCAAGTTTGAGAAGAATAAGAAAATATCCCACACAGCACAGAAGCTTACATTAATATTGCTACAACGTTTACAATATTACTGCAATATTTCTGGAACGTTACAATGTTGCTGCAGTATTACTGCATTATCTGTGCTATATGGGATGTGTAATTAAATACTAAAATGTACCATAAAATATTTTTAAATAAATACTTTCAAGTGAAAATGCGTTATAATAAATGCTGATCATTAGTGTATTGGCATATTAATGTCATGGTGTAATGTGGCGAGCATATAATTCCATAAATAATCACTAAAATTTGCCACCTAGTAGCGAATATATTAAGAGAAGCCATTATATCTATACACTGGCCATAATATCATCTCCTCTACAATATTCACAAAAATATATTCATGCATTGTAAAGGTAAACATCGTTTTCTATTGATCTCGTTTTTTTGGTTGATTTACAGCCAAAACAAAATGCAATAATTTTTCTCCGTGTTTTCTTTTTAAATAACGATATCGCATGAGTTTGCAAAAATTTATCGAAGCTTCGAAGAATACTGTGAGTTGGATAACGACGCAACCTCAGCGCACATGTCAAAGTTTCTTCTTCTAAATAAGAACGAGAAAACTCGTGAAATATTTACCGTGCTTCCAAAACGATATTCTACTTAGTCATAGCTTGTTATTAGAACAGTACGACAAACGTATCTCTCTCGACAGACAACGTGTTCATTGATTGAGTTTGCTCCTCTTCAAAGGCTTATGAGAATCAATGTTCGGCCACTTTAATGTATCATGCTATCCTATTGAACTATAAAGCTAAACTACCAATGTGTGTGTGTTTGTGTGAATTTGGATTGAAACTCATGAATCACAATCCATAAAACTTTTGCGAAATTACTATTATAAACGAATAAATAATTAAATATTTCTATAGCGTTTGAAAGTAAAAAATAATAAAAAATATTAGTTAATTATAAATATATTAATTTGAGAAATTCAAATTAAATTTATTATTTAAAAGCATATTTAAAAATATAAAAAAAAACATAATTTGTGAGTATAAAAAATAATTTTTTTTAATAAAGATTAAGCATACGTAACTTAAACAAGAAATAAAGTAATAAATAAATTTTATTATATGTATTTTTGTTAAAATCACGATATTATGAGTAATTTTAAAGTTATTTACGGCAATTCAATATGCTGAAAGTTACTGCAATCAAAGCTGTATATTGATACATGCACAGTTTTATGTCTCTTATTGGTTTTATAGATATTTATTATTTATTTACTGCATATGCAAAATATCGGATTTAATTATTTTGTAAATGCGCTCACTGTTTTACGTTTGTCAATCTTTTTAAAAAAAAAGAGTCTTTTATGAATGACATACGAGACTTATCAACTAAATATGTTATTTTTGAAACTCACTATCCGTGAAATTAAATTAATTTATATTTAAATGCAATACAAATCGATAGAAAATGTTATAAATATTTTTCCTCTTACCATGTTTTGCTTGTAATAATCCCAACATATTATTTTTGTAAAATGTGCTCCGTGAAATTTTCGTTGATTATTCGCAAAATCTCTTCGTTTGCAAAACCGTCGACAGCGCAACCATTTGACTCAATATGTCAATTACGAAAAGCAAACGAGACACGTAAATCATCGTTACGACTAAACTCTCTCGTGATGCCGCATTCACGAATAAAAAACGCGAGAAAAAAATGCTCTCCATTCGTTTTAGCATTACACGTTAATCCGACACACATCGAATATTGGCTACCGTTTCCAAATACACCAACGGCTTGAAAGAAAGCTTTTTATGATCCCGAGAGTATGCACGAACCGTTCAATTGCAGGAAATACAAGGCTGATAGACTCTTTTTCCAAAATAACGTGGCAAAAACTTGCGAACACAATTTCATCGCTTTCTTTCTGCCATTAAACATTTTTTCCTGTATCAGAATATTGAATTATTTTTTGTCCTCACAAAGTTTACAATTACAAATAATTTTTTATTACTTATTTATCTTCTATTTTTTTAATCGATTTATTAAGCATCGATTATTATGTTAATGGAAGGAAAGAACATCGTATTGTATAGAAAGATTGTGTTTTGTACATATAAAGATGCTCCCCCCCTCCTCTCTCTCTCTCTCTCTCTCTCTCTCTCTCTCTTTTTTCTCTTTTCTTCCTTTGAATAAGTCGACCCATCAAAGGCGACATAGTATGGCAAAGTTGTGCATATGTAAAACAAGAAAACGCGCAATGTATGAAAACTTCGTGACCTGAAGATCGATGAGCTTTGAAGTTGGAACACTTTACATCGGTTTTATACGAAAAAGCATATTTGCAAAATTCATTATTGTTAATAGCAAAAATTTTTTATAGCATTTTCAAAACGTTGTTTAATTGCTATTCAAATCATTTTTTTCTTTGTTATACTTATAATAACTGAAATTTCTTTGAGTGTATCTTTTTAAACTAAGAATTACAAAGTCAGATGAATAGAAAAAAATGTAGCGGTCCGTAAACAAGAACAACTACGATAAACTATAAAAAAACATTGAAAATGTAGCAAAATAAAATTAGACTGAAAATATCTCTTGAGAAACTTGCATATTTGTGACTTTCCGGTGTTTTTATTATTTATGTGTCTAAATTTAAGCACGCTCTAAATATTTTAAGAAAAACAAAAATTAAATAAATATATGATTTTATATCCATTAGTATTTTCTGATTTCCATATTTTATTTTATATAAATATTTATATATAATCCGAGAAGATATTGTAATATTTAAACTATATAAAATTCATAATTATTATTAATATCTAGAATGTGATCCTCTTTTAAATACTTAATTTCCTTATAGTAGCTAGCCTTATGCGATATGTATAAGGCTATCCTTAAATATAATCGAAGATGTTAAGACGATATTACTGAATTGGCTAAATTTCTTCGTTTTATCGTTATGATGAGATTATGGTGTGTATAGTATGGTCTTATAGACCTAAAAATTTATTTTTAATAGTCGAGTAAAACTTTAGAATACTTATTATTGCATATGCTAACATACAGACTTGTTGGATTTTTTAACGCGACTTAAGATGATATAGAATAACGCAATTGATTTTGCGAATATATTAGTTATTTTATCGGCATAAATATCATTTTACTTCCATCGATAAGCAGACCGACAGTAGAATTAAATCATAATAAAGGAGACCAAGCGTCCATCTTTGTCGTTCTCTTTACGCGCGTACGGAGATCTACGTTTTCACGCTCCGTAAATTCGGCCCTGGGAATTTTTCATAAATTAGACAGGTGACGGTGGCGTTAAAGTCCGCGGGAAAATTCCAAGAAGCCCATAAATAAGGAAAACGCTCGCTTCTACGTCGTCTGTTCTTTCAGCGCCTCGGTTAGTTTACACGGCGTGACATCGAAGAGAATGGACTGCAAAGTCAAAAGATGGGAAAATTGCAGAATTGAGAGGAAAAAAGAGATGAGAGAAACAGGATGTGCCGGTAGAAAAATTTGCGCTCTTTAAATCATATTTACATCTTCTGTTTTTCTCGCAAACAAAACGTGAAAGCTAAAAAAGAACAATTATTGCGTCTTGTTCGCAAACTGTATTAATAGAAATTTCTTTTTTTCCTTTCTCTCTTTACTTATTCTTTAGTCTTTAATCTAAATAATATAACTTTTTATT
This sequence comes from Trachymyrmex septentrionalis, assembly GCF_001594115.1. Lineage (NCBI taxonomy): Eukaryota > Metazoa > Arthropoda > Insecta > Hymenoptera > Formicidae > Trachymyrmex > Trachymyrmex septentrionalis. The sequence continues at coordinate 183,083 of NW_017305779.1, read as the reverse complement.
GAAGCATGGATCTTTTTTTTCTCGAAACATTGTCAATTTGAACAATGTAAATTTTAATCATATTATGCTCATTGTCCGATTAATTAGCAAAATAGCTTTGAAAGTTGAGTCGTTCGTATAATCGAATAAGTAATTGTTTATTTAATTATTTGAAATTGTGGATTTAATTGAATCTTTATTTAATGTTTTTATGTTGCAAAAATTATTAACGTTATTTTACATAAATAAATTTGTAGTTTTCATAATCTTAGACAAATTAAAACATTTCAAAATTAATTAGTAATTTAAACAGTAAAGTTTTATACAAAGAGTGATTGCAAATTTATTATGTGGTCTTCGAATTTCAAATCGAACTGTAAATTAAACAATGCTATATGATAATATTAATTTTAATATTAATTTTAGAAAAAATTTAAGTTGAACATAGATGATTTTGCGAATCAAAATAGTCAAATTACCAATTTTTTATAAAATTTCAAGGCAAACAACATCCTAAACATTTTTTCGTATCTGCATTCATTTTCGCAAAATTCAGCGAAAACTTTTTTCACCTCTTTAAAAAATTAAGCAACAGGATGAAGATATCAGAAAATCATTCTGAGTGATTTTAATAAAAAATCCCATTGTTATCAAAGAAATATTAACTTCCTTTTTGTATCTAGAATAGAATTTAAACAATATTGTAGAAATAGTAATTTGATCATTTAGACTTCCCGTATTTCCAAAGCTACTTCTGTGTTTAACTTAATTAAATTCTTTTTTAGTCCCATATATCATTATTTGACATACAATTCGGTTCGAAATTCAAGGGCCTCAAAATACATATAGGCTAAAAACGTATTTTTGGGGTGGTTCTTTTGAATTGTTCGAAAAATCGTCGAATAAACAATTGTTGATCACTCACTTGATCCGATTTTCCGATTTCAATACAAATATGATTTTCGAAACGTCATTGAAATTTTTGAAATTCACGGATACACACGATGCCACTGTAAATTCGTACGAAATGCAAGAGATGCGCGATTAAGTTGCAGTCGTGCGCATAAAGTGCCAATTATTCTTGTCTAGCTACAGCAACGGCTGCTAGTTACGATGCATCGGGTGCCTCGACGCCTGTTTTCCGCGGGATGCGAATCCACATGCGCACTCTCGCGAAAAGTAGAGCGGAAGGAAAATGGGTGGTTTTGAGGGACGTATCGGTATATAAAGTGTCGAGAGGACATCCTTAACGAGAATGCTCGTGCGAATTGCAATCCGTGCGGTGAACCACTGGCGAGAATTTCGAGAGCCCGCTGATACTTGAATACTTTCGCGTGAGTATCCGATCGATAATCGCGAATACGAGAGTTGCCCGTGAGAGTGGCAATTATTTTCGAGAGTTGTTGCGTTGTTTATAGAACTAGTGAACTGAATACAAACATTACAAACAATGCACTACACAATTTTCGTCGACAGTGACATGTGGAATTCATGATAACTGCATTTAATTACACAACTATTCGGATGCGTGTGAATTTTGCGCAAACAGGAAAAAATTAAAACAAACAGTAATTATTATTCGGCTCGTAGCTGATCGATGTGCGAACAAGTTTCAAAAATTGAAGCAAAATACAATTCTTCATGAATAGAATGTCCAACGCGACGCGCCGATGCGTAATAATATGGACGATAAATTCCACGCGCGCAACGTGTTCTCGGCGCACCTCTTGGATGCTCTAAGTAAAATATTTTCTCTCGGGAGCCCAGTCAAGATTTTCCTGACGTCGCTACGTGTAATGCCTCTTGCAACACTCGCCGCGGTTGCTGGTGCGTCGTATTTCACGGTTCCTCCCGAAGCGAGGTCTTAAAGAGTGATATATTACTGCCGCGCGGGAACGTTTGTTGGGCTTGTGTGCGCGTTTGTGTGGATCGATTTCTGAAAGGGTGTACCAGTAAGAACCGTTCGACACATAGGAAACACATGTGCCCGTTGTGGCCTCCGCGGAATTATAAAACAATCCTTTTCGGAACTGTTAATCCTCTCAATCCAGATTTATATCGAATGCATAATGCACAGCGCTCATAGAAATGCGAGAAATTAAATTAACGCTTAACTATATGCGGTGGCATCGGATCTAGTTCCCATTCCCATCCACGTATTGTTTTATCTGTAGAATGAGAGATCAAATCTGTATTTTATCTCTTATTTTATAGATAAAATAATTACATTTTATATTAAATAACTTACAAAAATTATTAACAGAATTAACATAAAAATATTTTTCCTTTTTTTTTATTAACCAAAAGATCTAGCAGAGTTTAAAAATTTGCAATGCCGGTTGAGCGAGAAAATGAGAGCACATACTACTTAAAAGTTAAGCGATCAATAAACATCTCACGTTGCTAACCTCAACGTCATATAAAATGGATTGGCAGGAAAAGAGAGAAAATAATTAGTTGCGGCTGCAAAACTGCGGTTTGTACATAAACGAATTTATAAATAAATTAGTATCGGCTCCGTGAAGTTTTCTTTTCATCGAAGAAGTTTCCTACATATTTCTTGAACGATACACGATTTTTGTTCAACTCTCCCGCCAGCCTCTACGTCGTATAATCGAATTCTCCATTCCGCTTCCTCGCGCGGACGGTGGTTTGAAATATATTTGTTTGTCAGATTGCGTCGAGTCGGGGTGGCGAAGGAAAAGTAAAAGAAACGGTAGGAAACGCCCGCGTCTCGAGGGAAGTGTAAGCCGTATTTACTGAAGCGCGCTACTCGCGACATATGTAGCAGATTCGTATATATCTCGCTGCTTCGACGTACAAAGATTATTCTGCGGTAACAGCTTCGTACTGTCCAAGGCTTGCGAAACTTTTAAAGAATTCGCACAAATCCTCGTAAATATCAAAAATAAAAAATTATACAGCGTGGCTAAATTACGTTTTTTTTTATATTTACTTATTTGTGAAAAAATAGAAAAAATATTTGTGTCCTTTATTCTGTTGAACAGAAATACTCCTCCATAAATAACAGCCATTGTCATTTATATTTATTTTAGAATTTTTAGTTTTTGCACATATAGAGTTTTTATTTTTCCATGAGTTGTCTTTTTTACACTTTACAAATTATTGTATTAAGAAAAATTGCAAAAAGAAATAAATAAGTACTTTTATTTTGAGAATTTCTTTTGTGATAAAAAATTTCTCTTTCCTCTCTCTGTTTTTTTTGTAATAACAACTTCATTAATAACATTTTATTTTCTTTTATATTCAATATACTTAAAAATCTTATATGCAATTATATACATTTGTAATCGAACTTCACTCGTAATACAAATTATTTCTATGTAAATACGTATGTAATAGCAGATCGATTGTTTGAATAATCCAATGTTAAAATGATTGCAGGAATTGGATGTACGTTATTAAACATGAACCACGTATCAATATAATTCAATTCAAATTGCTTATGATGAAACTAATATATGAAGCTAATAATGATATCAAATAGTTACCAATTTAATTATATAATAAATCGTACAATCAATAGAACGCATCGATATTCCTGAGTCAAAGTGTTTATGGGACGTAGGCGGACTGCAGAATACGAGATACGGTTAAACGCTACGTTAAACGGGCGCTCTGTAACCCCGGGCGAGAAATACACAAGAAATAAAAAATTAACGAATTTAATTTGAGTTTAACGAGGTCACTTTAACGATAGTCGACGGCAGTGACAGCAGCAGTGACGGTGTATCGGGTATTCTAGTTACCGTCGGTGATGCAAGCGAGTATTACGTTTGCATCGAACGCGACAGCATGCATTCCAATTTGAAAGGCTGCGATTCTCGCGAGGATTCGTTTCGCGGTTACCGTGGATGTGGTTTAATCTCGGTTACCAACTGCAGAGGAGACGTCGCTTCTCCCTTCTTCTCTCTCCCCTCTCTCTCTCTCCCTCCCTCCCCCCCCTCTCTCTCCCCCTTCCTCCCCTCCGTCTCTCTCTCTCTCTCTCTCTCTCTCTCTCTCTCTCTCTCTCTCTCTCTCTCTCTCTCTCTCTCTCTCTCTTCCAGCGTTGCGAATTATTCACAAGTATTCTGACGCGGAGAGACGGGAGATGGCGAGAAGGCGAGAGCATTCCTGCATGGTAACGAGGATCAAAATACCTCCGATCAATAATTCCGCGTCGCACTGCTTCTAGGGCCAGTGTACTTAAACTAAGGAGCTCGCAAATGAAATGATCTGCTGTTTATTCTGTCCACTGACGGCTGTAATGATCGTTTTATGAGACACAGAGAATCTTCATCTTCGGTGTTTCGTCTCGCTTTGAAGTGCGTTAAAGATAACCGGCGAACGTTACAAGTATTCGAAGAGAAACATTCAGGCTGACGTATCAATTTATCTTGTCAACCCATAAAACAGCGGATCATCTTGCGGATCATATAAAAAAGACAGATAGAGAGAGAGAGAGAGATTTCTGCGTTATATGAGATGTCAGAATTTAGACTAACGAGATCGGCAACCCTTAAGATTTCCATAAAAGCAACAGCTCTCGTTAGTGACCTCGGTTATCTCGGTTACCAGAGCCGCGCCCGAACAAGAGACGCTTTTTTAACCGCGACATGGGCTGTGCCGTTCAAAAATGTTACAAGGCCCTTTGACATTGTCCAGAGATACAGTGTCGGCTCGACTAAACTCATATTCGGTGAAACCGCTCTCGTATAAAGCATATCTCCCAAAACTGGCACATTGAAACCATAATCGATGAAGTGCATATTTTTGTCATGTAAATTTTAACATTTCTCAGAATATAAAAAGTGCAAATATTTAAAAGAAATTCGGAAATTATAAAAATTACAATTTTATGTTGTATCCTTTATATTATATAACATTATATTATATAGTTATATGTGTCACAGAGTGACCGTTAGGATTGTGTCTAAACTAAATGATTATAACTTCGCAATATAAAAACTGAGCAAGACAAATGAAATGTCATTTTGCAAGGAAAACTTGTCAATTTAATTTGACCATTGTACAAGTAGTTTATAAATGTCAGCCAACGCATTAACTATCGAAAGGAAGATGTTTCTTACTGAG
>NW_017305779.1:171081-177910 GCF_001594115.1 Trachymyrmex septentrionalis | reverse complement strand
TAAAGAAAGTTTCTAGTAAAAATACATACATTTTATACATTTTAAGGAAACCTCAAAAAGTGCCAATTACAAAAAGTTTTCTAATAAAATTCCCCTTATTTACTCACGTTAATAATACTTTTTTAAAAACAATTTCTTTCAAAAAAATTTTTTTTATTTTTGAATTCCTTTTCCTTCGATGTCGGTTTATACTAACATTCATAAAATGACTTCTACAACGGCTGAAATAAAATTGACAAGTTTCCCTTACAAAATGGTATTTCATTTATTTTGTTCTGTCTACTTATTGCGAAGTAATAACCATTTAATTTAAACACAATTTTAATACAGTCATTATATATATAATAATATAATATATAATACAATATATTATACAAAACGTATACGTATTGTACACACATATACACACTAAATGTATATAATTTTATACAATTAAAATCGGCATGTCCAAAAATATTAATGTGAAATCTTGGAAATAAAACATTAATATTGTACATTATTTTATAAAAATATAAATAGAAATATCAAAAATTTCCGGCTTGTGTAGTTCACATATTTAATATGCAATATTTAGAAATAACGAACTGTAAAAATACGCCCGATTAATTTGCAGTGATGAATTATGTCCTACATGCGTCCCAAAACAAACGCTTTTAAAATATTCGAAAAATGGTAGCCACTCTTCGGTGAAGTTAGCGGAACGACTCTTGATGGAAAGCTGAAAATAAATCTTTTGCGCGGTGACTGACATAAATGCATGTCACGCAGAAAGAACTCTGCGCGTTCCTAAGAAAAGATTGTGCATTCTATTCGTCGTCTTTGAATCGTTCAGTTTCCATTTTACATTACGCCTACATCATACACGATCAAATAAAATAGATGTTAAACTGTTTACTAAAAATAAATTGTAAAATGAAAAATAGTAATGCAAATATGTGCATTTATCGATTATGTATGAGTATATATTTTTTCTCAGAATAAATACAATCCTTTAAACTGAAATTTATTTCTTACATGAGAATAATTAATGATCGAGTAGAATTATTTAATATAATTATTATTATCTTACTGAAATTAAATTAAACTAAGGATCCAATGCAAAAATAGAAATTGCAATTTATCATTGATTTTATTGGTATCAGAAATGGACATCGTATAATTTTATTTTTGGGTTTCAAGCTGTTGCGCGTTATTATGGTTTCCATTTTCGACCTACGTCCGCCAATCGATAAGCATTTGAGCTTAGCAATTTCGAGAACTTCACGCAGAAGGTTCAGAATTCGTAACTTTGTAGATAAGTTGCAAATAGGTGAACGTGTTTGAATACGAAAAGCCTCATAAGTAGGTCGATATTAAAAAGAAATTGTACTAAGAAGTATACGTGGCAGACATATTTATTCACGAATACTTCTGAGACTTCCAAGAGTACTTTCTTTAAGAAAGTTACACGGTTTACGAGTTATCTCTATTTCTTGATACATCGTTAAATACGTTTAGTGAATATTGCAATTTACTTTATCATAGCGAGAAGCAACCTCATGATTCACATACAAGCAAAAGATACTCATATACAGATAACACAGTATCATATTGCTCTCCTAATGAAGTAAACTGTAATGTTCGCGAAACGTTGGCATTTAACGATGTATCAAATGGAGATAATCCATAAGCTGCATAATATTTATTCACATTGAATAATGTTGTATTATAATTAAAACCAAAATACATCATGATATATAGTATGTATAATCAGGATTGGGTAGTAACTAGTTGAAACGTTAAAAGTTAAAAAAAAATTAAAAAGTTAATAACTTTTAACTTAACTTAGTTAATTTTACATGCATTAATTTTTTAACTTAATTTAGTTACTTTTAAACTTTAATTTATTAACTTTTTTTAAATTAAAAATTTTTCTATCTTTCATAATGCTAATATTTTTTTTTTATAAAGTCTTAAACATTAGAGAATTAATTTAGAAAAAGTTCAACGATTTTATGATGAGAGACTCTATAATAAGAGTCATACGGTAGCTAATTTTTATTGACTCGCTAGATTTTGTCAATTTCCACTTATATTTGAGTCACATTAATTTTAGGTATCACAAACGTTATATTTCAGCAACATAAATATGAAATGAGCTTAAGTGAAGAATTATTGTAGAAAAAGTTGCACATCCACCCATTTTCTAAATTTTTACGTATATTTTTGTAACAAATATCTAGTCGATGTAGTCGTAAACATACATGAACAGTCGTTTCAGAAGTTAAAGAAAATTAAATAAAGGTTAAAGAAAGAGAAATAATGCAAACATATATCCTTCTCTTTTGCAAGATTTTGACAAAAATATGTTATGGTGTGACTCTTATTATATGAGATGGTGCTTTTGCCTACAAATCGATTACCTACAGTATCGTTTGTCTACATTATCGTTTTGCCGACAGTTCATTTGCACACAAAAATTATTCCCTACTGCCCGATTGCCTACATGTATTTTTGCACACAAATGAGAATTTTAGAAACGGAGTTACTTTTGCCTATGTATATTATTGCCTACATGTATTATTGCCTACAGTTCGATTGCCTATAAGCACTTTTGCGCACAAATATAAAATTAAAGTTAAGAAAGAAAATAATTTATATTTTTAGGAAATCTGTCATATAAACAGTGGGGTGTCAACGTAAAGAGTGTTTGCTTGGAATATTTTTCCAAAAAAATTTAACCCTAACCCCCAATTTTTTGGTGTGAGATGATCCTCATTTTGCTTGGAAGGTTGTGAGCTGTAGGCAATAATGTATGTAGGCAATCGACCTGTAAGCAATAACCTTTATTTAATACATATAGGCAATCGAGCTGTAGGCAATAATAATGTAGGCAAAAGTAACTCTGTTTCTAAAATTTTTATTTGTGCGCAAAAGTGCATGTAGGCAATAGAGCTGTAGGCAATAATACATGTAGGCAATAATACATATAGGCAATAATACATGTAGGCAAAAGTACATGTAAGCAATCGAACTGTAGGCAATAATTTTTGTGTGCAAACGAACTGTAAGCAAAAGTGATGTAGGCAAACGATACTGTAGACAATCGATTTGTAGGCAAACGGGATCCCCCCTTACTATATATAAGTAACTTACATGTGGATATAAAATTAAATTTGCCTAATAATCTATATTTGTAAGGGTTATTTAAAGTAATTTCATTTTGAGAAAAATTAGGACATTCTGAAAATCTCAAAAATAATTTTTTTTTAAATCAACTTTTTTTTAAACTTAAGTTAATTTAATCTTAACTTAACTTTTATTAATTCTTTATTCCCTCAACTTTTAACTTCATTTTATTAATTTTATAAGTCAGTTAACTAATTAATTAATTTCATTTCATTTAAAAAAAAACATTAACTTACCCAACTCTATAATGATGTCATGATGTCATATTGATAACTGTAAAAATTGTAATTAATCCTTTTCTTATGTGTAAACATGTATAGTGATATACGTAACAATTTCCCCACCAACTTTGTTTTCTGCACAATCGAAGTGTGAATTTCTTTTACTTTCGAAATTGTAATTATTTTCGAAAAAGCTAATGTAGGTACATATTTTAACAAAAATTCAAACTTGCATATTCATCACATGCATTAGGAATAAATTCATGCAAATCGATAATCCATATTTTTAACGCATTTTCGCAAAGAAACGTTCTTCCCCGCGAAGTGTCAATAGTCATCGATTTCACATCGCGTATTTCGCGCATTCGCGGCAGTCAGAAGCACGCTTGCTTCGAATAAATCGTGCGATATTTTACGACGACTTAAAGCACTCTCCGCAAAGGAGAGGATAGAAGACGAATCCATTCGAAATCGGCGAACCCTTTAATCTACTAGCTCAATGGCATCGCGAGGATGCCGGTATCGTCCCCCCTTTTCTGTATATCGGCGAATACGTCAAACCGCGCGACGGTATGATTTACAACTCGCATTGGTAAATGTCACCAGGTTATCCAAAACCGATAAATCGAGCCTGCCGCACGGCCGGTTGGTTATTGCCAGGTGCGTTTTCGTGATCCCGCGCTCGTACTGTACCATCTTCGACACTGGGATTAGATCGGGAAATGGTTGCCAACTGATTTGAATATTGGCTACCATCGACTTATCTCCTGACTGCGACGGAGAGCACTTTACTCGCAAGCGTGTTTAGATTTAGAAATAAGCTGTGGCAAGAATATGCGAACGGAAGAGCGGTTTATATCGGTAATATTGTTTCAGAAGCTATAATAATGTTTTAGAAAACATCAGGAATATTTTGGCCAAAATTTTACATTTTTTTTTACATGGTTTATTTATAATCACAAATATATGGAGAAAATATATAAAAATATTATGACAAAGTATAACCGATTTTTGTGTTAAATACTTCTGCAATACATCTTTATTTATAAAAATAGAAAAATTATAGCTTGCACCTTTCTTTCATTCGAATAGAACACGGAACGAAATAAATTCTGTTGATACACAAGGATAATTCATGACTTCTGTGCATTTATATTTTAGTTACAAAGAGAAACTGTAGACGATCGTAGAGGGTAGAAATATAAGATACTCATTGTTTTCTTGACCTATAAACTTAAACTTGTAATTTTATGAATTCCATTATGTCCATCTTTTATGAATTATTGAATTCTATCCATTATGCCCATCTTATTTATTTGATGCTAGTCAAATATAGTTTGTATACATTATTCACGTACTTAAAATTTATGTTTTTTTTGGAGAGAGAATCAAATTTACATACCTCGAGGTCAGAAAGTTCTGCTACATCTCGTATTCCTATCATCTCCTCTAAACTTTAATTAAAGGCATAGGATTACAGTATTACCCGCTATAACAATGTTAAATTACCTCATTTATTTCTACGATTATACCACTTCTTATACGGCATAAAATGTGAAATACTATGCGCAATTTGTCAAGCCGTGGTAACACTTGTCGGCGAGGGTAGTAAAACTTGTTGCATCCCATACTTCCTCTCGAAGCACATCCTGGATAATCGACGAAATCTGCTTTAGGGCAGAATTTACGGAGTGTCCGGGCCCAGCTGAACCCGCCAATCCGGTCAGCCAGGCGTGCCTACGGAAACTTCGATGCGAGCGACAGAATATTCTCTTCCTCCGTGTGCGTGTGACCTCCTATCCGAGAGTTTGTAATTAACGAAGCAACATCGTCACCGCGACGAAGCCCGAGGCGTAAAACGCGTATATACCCTCTCCGTCTCGATAAACTCGTCTCTAATGTCGAACTTCGGTCTACGCTCGACCGCGTATTTTGAAACAAACACCCGTTGGACGACATGTACCATGCACGTAACGATCGTAAAGACTCGAATACGTGCGACTTTCTAGACGAGAAACCATAGCGCGCAGCGGGAGACCCTCATCAATCTCACGTGCGACTTTTGACACGTCACTGCACTCCGTTGTACGCGTTCGCACCTTGCCCAGGGTAAAGCTCTATTCATAAGGTCATATGTCCCCACCGTCTGTCGATACTTCGAACATACTTCGTATTCTCTCGATTTTTACTGCTACCCTGAAGAACGCCGTTAATGCATGGCATTTAAATTTGTCGCGTGAAACAGCTTGCCGCAATCATGTACGATTACTTATCAAAATGGTTTATTTCGAAGACGCCTTTAAATTATATTATTCGTAAGACGAATGTGATGTGTTTTTTTAAAACTATACTAAACTAAAATTCTGTCCTTTTTCTTAATTTTTTGTTACCTTTTTGTATTCGCTATTTCTTTCTTCCTCGAAGTTCTTCGGGAGAGATACATTTGAAATAAATGTAAAATGCACTACTTGTGCTGTTCTTGTTCTTATTGTTGCCTTTCGAGCTCCATCTCATCCTATCTTTTCGATTCGCGAAAGTAATACGAATATACGTAAACGCACAATAGCGTAGCTTTCATGAGATAATAATGTATTATTATCAGGTTACAAGCTGTTATGCGAATAAACTAAAATTCGCGCATACACACGCACACGCACACACACATGTTCCACATAGTTTCGAACAGAATATTATAATTCTGCCTAAGGTTAATATCTTTTTTAATTTGTTAAATTTCAAAAAAATATAATTAATTAAAAACATAAAAGATAAGTGCTATCTATAACAGAAGTCAGTGAAAAAGTTTAATAATAAAAGTTTAATAATTATGAATAATTTAATTGTATACAATATAATTTATAAACTTTAATTACAAACTTTGAATGTGTTTCTATCATGATATTAGACTTAAAAAGTCTAATTAACTATAGTGTCTACTTAAATAATTTTAATAATTATTTTATTAACGAATTTCCAATCCATGACTTGAAATCATTTTTTTACTTGACGCTAGCGACGCGAAAGCATTAAAACGTATTGCCTCCGCGTTGCAGCAATAAATTCCTTCCGTTTACTACACCAAATACGAAACGTTTCTCCTTGTATCTGCGCAAAGGGAAACTGGAGATTCTATTACTTTTGAGTGCTAGAACCACAGTGTGAGCTGCAACCAGGCCGAGCGGACGGGTTGATGCCGCAAAGTGAGTACTTACGGTTTACGGAAGATAGTTTGTTCGTCGAGACACGTTTGCTTCTTCAATGTAATCTTCTGGCGTATTCTGAAACATTTCCATTCGTCTCTAGTTATGGTTTGGAAGATAATTCGAGCAATATCGATAATTATATAGCTACAAATTCTAAATGACGTGTATTACGTTAATAGAATATTAACACAACTCAAAAATTGTCACGCGCGCGCGCGTAATAAACGTTCTAGAGAG
>NW_017305779.1:148044-170981 GCF_001594115.1 Trachymyrmex septentrionalis | reverse complement strand
GAGAGAGAGAGAGAGAGAGAGAGAGAGAGAGAGAGAGAGAGAGAGAGCAAACATGTACCTATATGTTTGGACATTTACACAAAACTTTTGTTTATGTTATTATTAATCTCATATGCTATTTAAATGTAATATTATAATTTAATTGTAATCTTTTTAAATATAGTTAAATTACAATATTATAATAAAATTTAATATAAAATTATAGATAATAAATTATAATATTACAATAAAATATTGTAATAAAATTTGACATTAATAATAATAAATTCTATGCATGTCCGAACATATCCGGTCACAGGGATGTTTATCTTAAATAACCATTTCATATCAATTTACATAATTTAAAGAAATATGATTAATAAATATATTCAATAAATTTAGTATAGAATGTTTATTAAATGATATTATTAATGCATTAGATGGATACATAGAGATAGAAAAAGAGGAGAAAGGAGAGAGAGAGAGAGAGAGAGAGAGAGAGAGAGAGAGGGAGAGAGAGAGAGAGAAGAGACTTTTAAACACATATTTAAGATTTGGAATAAATTTGTGGTAACTAAATCTGGTTAATCCTGTTAATACTTTGAGTGCATTTGTATAGTTTTTTCTAGATTCCTCTCAAGTGTGTGCGTGTGTGGGAGGGGGGAAGTGTATTTAACCTTTTCCTCCAAACTTTCCAACATTTACGTCGTGGCTTGACATGAATGACGTTCGACCGCCCCGAGTCCGTGCCTGCTTCGTTCAAGAATGCAAATTTATGCTAACCAAGTAAAGTAATGCGACCGGGAAGAGGAAACCCATAAGCAAGCTAACGATTTAAAGAGACCGACGACAAAAGTTCGGCGCTTGAAAAACTCTATATAAACTTTTTTTGATAATACGTCAAAATTACGAAAGACTTTTTGCACAATATAACTTTACGCTTTGACGACTTTAAATTATTTTTACAGTTTTATGTATATCATATATTGTCTTAATATGTAGTAATCTTGAAAATCTGCAATTAATAAAAATAATTAAGTAATTAAGTATTATTATTTATATATGTAAATATAATATAATATTAGATAATTGTTGTGAATATAAAATTTATAATACATAGCTCGCAAAATTAATACAATTAAATTACCATATAAAATCTGTAAATAACTTATATTATAAAACTGTAAGCTATGTAAAAATAAGTTGAGTTGCAAAAGGAAGCTAGATATGCAAAAAGAAGCTGAATTGCAAAAGGAAAGTGGGTCGACATTGAAAGGATTAAAGTGTGAGAAGATTAACGGAAGACAGAAACTTCAAATTATATTGAAATACATTTAGCACGAGACTACGTGTCTATCAAAGTAAGATAGTCTGTCTCACAAATTGTTATTTCTTTATGATATATTTTTAGTCTTAATACCGACAGATAAGAAATCAATGATATTATTGACTTGTTTTCCGTGATGACAATGAGCTCGTGACAAGTGCCGACCTCAGAATACTATCACAGAAATGTCCGGCTCCTAAATGATTAATGTTTGCACGTAATTTCATCTGCACAGAAACATACCACACCCTGAGAGGTTAAGATGATACACGATAAGAGCATATTATCCAACTAATCAATTCGCACATGATACGCGAGATAACCGGTTGACAATGAATAATGCTCACGGATCATGCTGGAAGATCGTTATCTGTAAATAAAATCATCGTTATATAAACGATGTTATTATCAGTCTAGGTATGAATTTACACATTAGATTTATTAATTAAGTCCGCTTATTAACCCATAACTAACATAAAACCCAAAGATGGAATATTGAAGCTAATTTAAAATTTTGAGAAATTTTCAACTGAGAAATTATGAAAAATATTTAAAGAAAGGAAAAGAGAGATAGAGAAAGAGAGGAAAATTTAAAAGTTCGAATTCTTAGAAAACAAGTACAAAAGGAACAATTATATCTTGTTTCTAGTATACGTGAATCGTACAGATTTCTTTTCTGCGTTGTAGTGCATTGAAGTGTGTGCACACACGTGATAAGCACGAAAACCGCCGATTTCTTTTCTGTGACAGCATGAGAAGTCTCTACGAAAAACTGGCACTCGTAAAAGCGATAGAAGGTAAACGCGGTTACGTTACTGGAAGATTATTGGAAAACAGATATTTTCAAACGACCATCGCGGATTTCTCTCGCGGAATTCTGAGATAGTTTAAAGGCAACAATGTATTTGGATACATATCTCTTGCTTCTATGTCTCGATAATCAGTATCCAGACGTATTTTAGTAGTGGCTTTTCAAAATATAATCTTAATAAATATCACAAAAATAAATAATCTTTCTTTCTCTGTATGTTTGATTCCTATTTTATTTTTGCAAACAGATTATACTTTAAATTATTTTAATCGGTCAATATAATTAAAAAATGAAATATATTGTATAAAAAATGTATATTTTTAAAATAATACTAATATTTCAATTAAAAATATTGATAAAATTTTTACTTTAAGTTTTTTTATGTTTTATATTATAATTCTATTTTATTACCTCTATTTTATTATCAATTTTATAATCAATTTATAATAAATTTTATAATAAATTCAGTAATTATTAATAACTATTATTAATATCTATTTAACATCTACTTTCTAATGTAAGAACAGTTCTGAACATTATCATTTCACGTTGAACTTTTTACAAACGGTAGTGATTGAAATACGTGAAAAGAGTAAAACTTTGAAACTGACTTTGCTATTCCTATCCTCATATGGTCTTTTCAGCAACGCCAAGGGGATAAGGAATCGATTTCTTTAATCGAGCAGATAGGTTGAGCGTATCGGGTTCTCGAACGTCTCCCAAGGGTTGGCAGAATTCGACGTATCGAGAAGTTAGACGAGTGTATCTGACATTATTGCAAGCAATTCGCTGTACGACTGTCTCTCTCGTGATACGGACATTGCTGTTACAATCCGTTAGACAAAGGCATATTCGAAACTCGATGTACCCGATAACCATTAATGAAAGCAAGAATAAGGCCTGGTTCTAATGTAAAATTAACTTTAATCTCGGTTTAACTTACTGTTTATCTTTTTCTAATTTTTAGAATTAGAAAAAGATAAAAAGTAAATTGAACCGAGATTAAAGTTAATCTTATACCGGTGGAACTGGGCTAAGAGACTGGTATTCGTGATCGTTATTAAGTTTAAACGTAGCTATATTTCTGATTGCAATCTTTATTTATAATTTTCTCCCTTTTTCAAAAGTTCATATATAATTATTAAAATATATTTGATTCGAAACGATTCAATGATTTATAAATATTTAAATCTTTACATTTTTTGTAAATTCTTTGTTAAGCTACATTTATTTATATATGTTTAAACACGTCTCTTTTTAGTAAGTTTTTGTAAAAATAAATTTTTGCACTTTTTGTGCTTAATTTCTATTTATTTATACATTTAATAAATTTTTCTACAAAAAAATTATAAATTTAGTATTTCCTATAATAAATTAATAAATCCAAATTTATTACGTACATTTGTTCTCTATTTTTTTGTCGCGAGTTTATGACAAAGAAGATACGTATAAAAGAAGTGCGCAGATCGTAACCATCCATCCATTTCGGCTCGGTCAAATGTAGAACGCTCTCTGGCACTGTAGCGCATTGCATGTGCGTATTTGCTCAAAGTCACGTCGAGGTTGAATATATCGTATCGTAACGCTACATGTCAAAAACGGACATGTAACAGCAATAAAACGTGCTTATGCCATTTAACGAAATACTCAACAAAACAATTTCTTAATCGAAATGATATTATATGGTTAAGAATATATTATACGCATTTTTTATCAAAATAATAAAATTACAAATAAATCAGAGATTTTTTTATTGTATTTGAAAATCAAACAGAAAATTTGACGGCTTTAGAACTATTTATTTAGAACTATTTAGAACTACTTAGAACTATTTATCAAAAATTGTTTTAATAAGAAATAGACATGATTTTAAAAAATTATGAAGATAAAATGAGAAAGTTTTCATTAAAATTTTTAAATTGTATTATTAAATATAAATATTAATCTTATTGGACAGTTTTACATATATATAACATTCATTTTTATAAAAATCTATAAATTTCCAATTACAGTTACTTTTTGCAGAGACTATACATCTGATACGTTTTTAAATGTATACGTGATTTAGTTATAATTTTATTTGAATATTCTTATATTGTTATAACATTTATTACAATATATATTATATTTACATGGTTCTAATAGATTGTTAAGGTTTTAAAGTAGTTATTCAATTCATATATTATAACTTAATTACGAGATAATGGAATAATGTAGTAAATATTTTATATTATACTATTGTAATACATCACAATATACATTATGATGCTTGACTGATATTTTAATAAACTGCAAAGTAGAAATAGTAAAAAAAACTAGAAATTTTGAATAAAAAACTCTATAGAAAGCATTTTTTCCTTGGTTCCTGGAAGTTTTTTACTCGGATATGTTCTTTTTCAGAGTATTTGACGATTTTGACGCTGTACTATTGTTCTAGAATTCAGTTTTTACATTCATCAAAAAGATTTCTGTAAAAAGATAATTATAAAAGTCAAAATATAGAACAATGACTTAAGTGGCAATAATCATGAATATATAGATATATTGCCATTTATAATTATTCGGACGATATTATATATTTTCAATTATATTATTTTGATTTTCAAAATGTAAGTGTTGCATACTATTGTTAACACAAATAATAAATTTATTAATAATTGACGCTGTTTTTGTTAGTATATTTGTTATACCTGTACATATTCTAAATATAAATTAGTGAATAACGTTTATCTCCAATATAACTATTCTTGAATCGATTTAATTATTGGGACTTTTCCTCAATAATTAAAATTTAGAATACGTATAATTACAATCAATGTACATAATAAAACAGTGACAATTATGGTAACAAAGTATTATCTGTGTTAACAATAGTGTATGGGCTATTATTTATTTACCTTTTAAAATTGGAGTAAAATATAAAATATATAATATCTGTCGTTTAAATAATAATAAGTGATGATGTATTTAAGGTAATTTAGACCATTATCGATAAAGGAAATGAATTTTATGTCAATCGGATTATTTTTGAAGTTTGAATTTTAGAAACCCTTAGAAAGCAAGAGCTTCCATAAGACTTTGTTAGAAAGCTTCAGTCCTCAATAGGTTAAATAAAATTTAGTATACAAACTTTATTTTGTAAACTTTTGCAAATATTAACGTTATATTTTGATTTTTATAAGAAAAAAATTTATATTTATTTGTTTGACCCAAATCCGATTGATGATTATATCTTGTTTCAGTTCTAAATGCAGGATGTGGTCGATTTTGAGTCGGTGGTATGGTTTCGAGTCGTTGGTAAGTAGAATTTACGGTGTAGATGATATTTTTCTTTGCCCCGAAATCACTATTTCTGCAATTAGTGCAACTTATTTATGTGTAAATTACATGCAGATCTTTTGCATAAAAAGTGTCGAGCAGGATAACGGTATAAATCGATTATTGTTTGCAAATTACTTCGCAATTTTATACTACAATTTTTTATACGTATATCTCGAGATTACAATTTACATTAAATGACGCTTGCAAAAAAGTTACAAAATTGCACTTTACAGTGACATTACGAAACAAAGCGATTTTTATATTGCAACGACAGTTTTTACAAAAGCATTGCGAAGTAAAATAATCTTCGCAAAAATATTATGAAATAATAAATGCAAATTAAATTTGTATATAAATTCTCAAATCTTGTTGCATAATATATTTAATATTTTATTTATACATATTTTATGATGAATTGTCATTGAAAATAGTCAAAAATTCTATTTCTTTCTAAACATTTATTATCAATATTTCTTAAGTAAATATACAAGATAAATTATAAATTACATCTCAAACATCACGTAAAGCTAAGTAATATAAAGAAAGTTACACAAGACATATGTTAAACTTTTAGATTAAATTCGTACATTTTATAATACTCTAGAGGCTTTCGCGGGACTTTCTATACAGAAATTATGCGTTTCGCGAGGAACATCCTACTATTCATCATAAAGTGAACTACAATGTTGGCATTCTAAGAATGGATTTGAACACGGAGATAACCCGCGAAACACATAATTTCGTACTTTTTATTTTACGATAAATACCCGCTGATAAAATTTATGAATTAAATTAAATTAAATTAAAATTGTAATCTTCATGAATTTCGCATTATCAGTATATATAGCGTAGTGAATTGAAACATAATTGACTTGGGATAACGCAGAAAAGCTATTGAAACACTTTGAGATATGTCTGCAATGTAATTACAGAAGATGCATCGGTGGACGTCGAAGGGCATCGTGAAACGATGAGTATTAAATTTCAAATATAATTAATTTGCTCTTTTAACTACACTTTTCGTATATTTTCTTGTTATTAATATAATATTATTCTCATTTATTCTCATTATTTTTTATGTTACCAAGTAGTACTCTAAAAGAAAAAATTAATATTAATTATTTGCATTTGAAATAAAATAATTTAGTTACTTTATATTTAATATCTTTTTAATATCTTTTTTATTACCTCATGTATTTTTATATATAAATTTTATTAATTATATTTTATTAGTTTTAGTATTTTTGTACTTTAATTTTTATAATATTATATTTCTCGAAATTGTGTTTTATAATAACATTTGCATATATATGTTTTTGTATAAAATACTTGGAATGCACTATATCTAAAAAAACAGATTACTTATAATCGGATGATTTATAATGATCTCATTGAGTTTGTCAACTATTAAACTAACAGTTTTATGTTATATTCTATAAGCCCGTTCTTTATCGAAGAACTCTTTGAACAAGTGTATACGGTGCAATAAGTTGAAGTAAAATAAATGATATTTGTTTTACTTTAACTTATTGCACTGGTGTACAATAAATTAAAGCCAAACTAATTCAGAAAGTTTATCGATAAAAAACAAGCTTTACATTATTTTGTTTGACGTGTGGCATTTTATTTATGAAATAATTTTTTACGTATTTATATTATAATTGTATTTGGATGATATTTTACAAAGTTATCTAATGTTAAGTTAAGAAAAATCCTCTACGATTCCATATATTAGGTTCGACAAAAGTTTGCCATATTCTTTCACAATTTAGACTACATACACTGAGAAAAATGATTTTGTTATAGGAAGAGATTAAAGAAAAACAAATGTGATATTTGTTTAAAAAAAACGATTAATTAGTTACTAATGCAAATTAATTTTCTCATTCTTCAATATAACAAATAATCAATAGTATCATAGCTTATAAATAAGAGGCTCATATATAAAAGTCGATTGCAGGACGATTGCAGGATCTCAAATCGTAAGAAATTGACCGATTCTAATCAAGTATTCTCTTTATATTTGATTGTGATTGATCAGTTTCCTTAAGACTTAAGACTCTACGATCATCTGCGATTTCTATGTAAACGAACCTAAAGTCTATCCAAAAGATAGGTCAGATTCTATATATAGTTTGCTTCTGTTACTAGTAATTGGTTGGTATAGCAGATTAATAGCAATCACAACAAACCAAATTTATTATCACATATTTACCGGTCGCTTGTTAAAGGTACTGATGACTTGTTAAATTAACATAATTCTTTCTCTCAGTGTACACACATACATTAATTTAGAAAAATTATTAACTGGGTTTATCATTCATGTATTTAAACATTCATACTGTGTACTGTGTAAAATCAATTTATTAATTCAGCCTATATAATTCAGCTTATATAATGTATAAGTTAAAATTAGCAGCATAATATACATATAATACCCATTTATTGTTTTTTATTAATTAATCGTTTATTAATTAATCGTTTTTTCTCTGCACTGTTAAATCTATAGTGTCAAATTTAACTTAATGTAAGTCACCACTGCTACTCAATCATATGGTTATTTTTTACTGAAATGATAATTAGATTTGACACTATATCGTGTCAATTTAATACTATATAGTGTCAAATTGACACTGTACAGTGTCAAATATATAACCATTGTTTTAATATATTGTAAAATAACGATGTGATTGAAGAGAAGCAGTGGCAAATTACACATATTAAGTTAAATTTGATATTATAGATTTAACAGTGTGATTATATCATAAAGGAGCAAAATACGGAATTAACGTAATCAACATAATAAATATTTCGTAGATATTTTGATAATTGATATTTAGATATTTTGATAATTCATGTATATTTCATAATATTATACTATTGTGTTACGCACTAACGCTTCTACGTTATCGATTTATAACGACCCTCCGCTATAAATATTTTATAGCTATAAATAAAATCACGGTGTTAATGTACGTCTCGTGCGCGCGCGCATTCCGCGATTGCTTATTAATTCATCGAGGAGTTATATAACGGACCATCACAATGAATGACTTCCAATCGACGCTTGTCATTTCTATGGAATCAATTCAATGCACCGCGCTAAACATTCATTCGCCGACTCTCGTAAACTTATAATATTATTATAAGAATAAATCATTGCACGTTGTTATTTCAATTTTATAACTTTTCGTCCTTACTTTAGATCCTTTTGTGCACATTTATTATCTCGTTTATTAAATACTACTACACACTATTAAATCTAGTGTCAAATTTAACTTAATGAAGTCACCACTGCTTCTACTTTCAATTATATCGTTATTTTAAACTAAAACAGTGGTTATATTAAATTTGACATTATATCTGACACGATATAATGTCAAATTTATCCATCATTTTAATATAAAATAACGATATATTTAGTAGAAGTATAATAGCGATTTAAATTAAATTAAATTAAAAAGATCAAACTTATCAAATAAAATTACCAAAACAAAATAAAATATTTATTATTTATTTAACTTATTTTATATACGTATTATTTATATTATTTCATATAAAGAGGCTGTATATACATTAATACGGTACTGAAAGGTATTTAATGCTACAAATCATTCAAGCTACCGAGTTACAATTCGTTGTCACATGCACAGTTTCAGGAATAATCATAGAATCTAAATATTCCTACTGACTCAATAGCGAAACTTGAACAACTATCGATTATACTTCGAACTTGTTAACTATCGACTTTGTTAACTCTGTTCCTAGTTACTTCTCAAGTCGTGTCCGCTTTTCGAAATGAAATGTTGGCAGCATGGCTCGAAATCGAAATCAATTGGTGAAAGGTCCGTATTTTACGTCCGAAATAGATCAGCAATCGCGAAACAAACACGACCAAGCATTCAAACGAGCACTTCGTAAATCTAGTCGCACGATTGACTTAGTTCAGTAAGATGATTACCGCAGTTGCCCACCCAAGAAAATCTCTTTAAAGAAGATGCTCGCAATTCTGAAACAGTGAAAATAGCTATCTCGGTGAATAACGAATCTTGAAAATGTCTTACAAGACAGAGAAGTTTGGGGAGTTTGTTTCAGAATAGATACCGCAATTGCGATCAAAGTTTAATTTAGAACATTGCAACATGAACTTACGAAATCACAGAAAAGATATTCTATTTGTCAAAACTTTTACTTATAATAAATACGTGCATAAATTCTTTTCTTCACATATTAAAAACCACAGAATAATCTTTATAACACAAACAGATTGTAATAAAAAATTATTTTTAATCTAATTTGGTATGAAACGTTTATAAAAATAATATTTCTATTTTGAACGTCTTTTTGAAATGTACAATTTGCATAATTCAATATATATTAAATATTACGTATTAACATATAATTTAGAAAAAGAATATTATAATATGTATATTGAGATAAAAGAAATGCAAAACATACAAATCTGCTGTTTCTGAAATTATTCAAGAGCCTCATATTTTCTTTACAATTATATAAATTCTACTGCAATATTAAATTTTTTATTTAATTATTATACAAGAGAGAGTACATTTTCTTTGTATCGCTCATTCATAATACCGCGTTATTGTCTTTCATTCAAAATGATATATTTGCACGTTAAAACCCGCAACAAAGAAACATAGCTGACTGTGTAAGTATATGCATGCGCAAAATTTAGTGTAAAGCATTTTCGAAATGAGCTTTTCAGTCCGGTATTAAAAAGTTGACGATGATAGAAAACCACTGTTACGGGACATGTGAGATTATTTTTCGAGTTGTATGTAGCTCGCTTGAAAGAGACAAACAGACGAGATCGACACAAGTTAATAACTTTCCTGCAAAAGTACTTCTATAGAAAATCTCATTCGTAACTTGCCACACTGAAAAATTTACTTTTCTAAACTCATTCGTTTCGCGATTTTCTGCGAAGTTATGATATCTAGTCACAGTCATGACAAATACTCTAAAGTCGCATAAAAACATACATAAAAGCTATCTCTTACATGGATGCAGCTAATAAAGAGATGAAAAAAATCTATTGCAATAAACACAATGATATTATCCTAACTTTATAAACTCGAATTAAAATAGCACCAAGTTCTTCAACGAAATAGGATGCAAGTGACCTCGATGATAATGTTTTTGCATATGCTAGCATTCCAAAGAGAGTCTAAGAAATTATGCGTCTGTGTTCGTTAATGTCTTCATCACAAAAGCGAGAAAAGACTCGCTCGTTAACTTGTCATCTTTATGTAACGTTTACTCTTAAAGCGACCGCTTTGTCGACATAAGACACCACTTGTCGGCACAGTACTGAAATGCAAAAAGAAAGCCCGACACCTCTGAAATATCTTACGTAAAGAACCTTTATATATTCAAATCGGCCAAGAACTTAGCAAATGTATTTTACAAATAACCTTTTACTATCATACTTTTTTGTAATAACATGTAGAAAAGAAACAATATTTCAACAATATTTGATAGCATTACATCTAAAAATATTGTTTCAAAAACTTATCAATTAATTTCTGACTACTAGGTAAATTGTTTAAAAATAATGATTTAAAAATAATATTTTATGAATTAATTTTTTTATATAAAAAGAATATTTTTAAATAAACGCGCAGATATACTTTTAACATTTATTATAACTAAATTTTATTTTTGTAACTAAATTTTAAATTAAAATTTCATTAAAAATCCATTAAAAGCAAAGTAAAAAATAACATTGTGCAAGATTCATCTTTCTCACATATACGTTGCTCCAGGGAACTTTTTTTATCCAAATGTAATCGATATAATAGTTAACATTTAAAATACGTGTCACTGGAAAAATATATATGAATAATTTACTTTAAATTTTGCTTTGATAAACTTTGTTCTATCCAGTCATGTTTTTTATTATATTGACTTACGTTTCCATATTACATTACTCAGTTATTCATATCTCGCGATATTTGTAAAACAGAATTAATATATATTACACTAAAGCCGTTTTTTTTTTCAACCAAAAATTTATTTCTTTTAACCGCAGAAAATCTATTT
This sequence comes from Trachymyrmex septentrionalis, assembly GCF_001594115.1. Lineage (NCBI taxonomy): Eukaryota > Metazoa > Arthropoda > Insecta > Hymenoptera > Formicidae > Trachymyrmex > Trachymyrmex septentrionalis. The sequence continues at coordinate 159,480 of NW_017305779.1, read as the reverse complement.
CTTTAACTGCCACATGTATCTCAGGTTCACGTTTACACCCAATGCTCCGTTTACACGGCATTGACAGATCAAACCCTCGAAGATGCATGCGACATTTACGAAATCGGAAGCGCTTTGAAACAGGTGCCAGAAGACAGATCAAAATACTATGTCGAATTCGACGAAAGCGCGCAACGGTGTTCGACGCGGAACAAACGATAGACGTGATCGCGTTCGTAACCGCTACAGAAAGTACACAACATTTGTTTCAATTTTTGCTTTTTCTGTGTAAACATAGATTAATACCAGCAGTTGATGTGTGAATAATAGATACGCATACAAACTGTGCAACATACAAGTAGCCAGTTTTAATAAGATTGCTTTATTGTGCGATTGATATTCATGTATATTATCTTAATTGATTGATTTAATCCTCTTGATTTGACGAATGTTACGGAGATCATACATCAAAATTAATAAATAACTTTTATGTATATATATATATATATATATATATATATATATACATATATGCATAATATATACATAAAAGCGCGCGTGGCGTAGGATTTACGCCGCCGAAATCAGAAAAAACAAGAGTGAGCTGACAATGATTTGTATACAACTACTCTATTATATGCTTTTATGTCATATTAGTATTACGATTTTAATTTTTTACTGATAATATTAATGAAATCATTATCAGCTGAATCAATTTGTCAATATAGTAAGTAGTGCAACCGTGTCTCGTAATCTACATAAAATGATTACCATAGGAAGCGCAAAAGGCTTAATGGTTATTTGGTGATACATAAGTTTGGTGATATAGAGGAATAATAAAGGACGTGGTGTAGCAAAATACAAGTGCTTAGTTCTTGTATTCTTTGTTCAGCTTAATGTTTTGTATATTTCACCTGTATGAAATATACAGCACTTTTAGCGCGGAATTTATACTGAAAGCACACAAAGTAGGATTCAGTGCATTAAATCCAATAAATGCATTACGTGATATATGTACCTCATGTCGTAACACTTATAATGTATGCACAAAATTAGAATTATTACTACGTATATACATATATTTTTTATTCTTATTCCTTAATAAAACTTTGTAAACATATTTTATAAGTTACTGTGTTATTTCATGTCTTATTTGTAAGCATTATTTGTCAAATTTTTCAAGAGTTGTACATTCCACCCATGAGTAACTTTATAGCCACCTATGGTTTTATAGTAGAAGATCATGTAAAGTTTTTTGATTGGTATAATATGTTTAAAACATGGTAAATAACTTGACAAATTAATTTTCGATAGTTACGACATATAGCTATACCACAATTGCTCTAAGTACAGTTTGTGTTATATTATCGCGGAATATTTACTAAATTAACCATTAATTGTAACACAATTAAATGTTGATTAATTAATTAAATTTTTTTATATAAAAAATAATATACTTGAGCTAATATTTTCTTTTAATATTTATATACAAAATTTGCTTATTATTAAAAAAAAATTTGCAAGAAAAATTTTTTTAATTGTGTGGATTATTTCTTATTCATATTGTTGTTAATTTTAACTTTTTGTAAACATTTAAAAAGTAATGAGTGCTTTACGTCAATAATATCAATTTCAATTTAAAAAAAAATACCATGTTTACCATATATCTGTCGGTTAACGGAGAATCTCGCCTGGTATGCGCTGGAGTTATCTATGGGACCTCAAATCACACATCCGAGTGGCTTGCCCGGATAAAAATAGGGCAGATCGAATCTCGGCTTCCTCTTGGTCCCTCGAGGCTAGGCCAGCTGGTGTAGTTTGAATTAGAAAAGACACCGCTTCCCTCCGAAGAAACGGAAAACGGAAGTGAATTCGTTAATTAAAACGGAATGTTGCATCGTCGTATTGAATAAAAATCAATGTTCTTACTATAGATTCCGTTGCAAGATAATAGATTAATATAATAAGCACGGTGCTCTCGTCAATGTTTGTGATCAAAACTCTTTAAAACTGTTTCAAATTGTTCTTCGACGTATGCTACTATACATATAAAGCAGAGACGATGAGTTATTCAGTCACACAATCTCTAACTGCCGGTGAGATATTTCCAAGAGATATAACGAGACAATGCATTTGGAAAATGCATAGGCGTGAGGACAAAACTACGAGAAAAAAACTCTCCGATACGCAGAGATACTCGTTCCTCCTGCAGTCATGACTTTATATTATGCAGGAGCTGCGGAATAATAGAATAAGCAGTGATGTAACAACAAAGTGTGGACACCCTTAGATGACATAGGAAGAAGCATGAATAACATAAAGAAGAAAAAAGAGAGGGGAAAAAGATATTCTATATTTTTATTTTAAAAAGTTTTAGTCAACCACACATGAAAAACATCTCTCCTTTATGTAAAAATTTTTTATTTATACAACAAATATAACAGCAATGCTTTTATGAAAAAGAGGAATGGGAATTAATCTTTTAGACTTTTTGAATATATTGAACACACAATGTGTGCATTTATTGATTAAATAAAACAATTTACATAGGAATTGTCTTTAATAATTTTATTTATTCTAAAAATTCAAGTTTAAATTCAGGCAAAAAAAAATTAAGAACATGCCTATTGTGTGTGAAATTGGTATTAACTTTATTTGCTTAAAATCTTTGTACAGTTATATATTACGGAGATTTAACTTTTATTAAAAAATATATAACTAATTATACCATTTCCATCAAGTTCAATAAAAATACAGTTTTTATTTTTTGGATTATTCTAAGATATTGGATATTTATTATTGCTATTCATAGCTTTCTATAGCAATAAAATTTCACGAGCGATTTAAAAATGTTAAAGAAACAATAGGTCGTTATCGACTTTTAGAAAAATTAAATCGTCGATAACTGAATAGGTTCGTTATTAATTTTGTGCTATTCTTCTATGCATTTCTTATAAGAAACGGTCGCTTGTATGGAAATGCGTAAACCTATAATATGCTTAAATCGAAATAAAAAGAAAGAAATCGTAATCTGGCAAAAATCTTCACCTAAAAAATAAATTTACGATCTTTCGCAATGTCTGGAAAGTGAGGAATTGTATGCGCATCGCATGTACATCACGGATACGGCACTGATGTAGCCCAATACAAAATGTGGTAAGACGAACAGCATGTCGACTGATGGATGGCTGAAGCAATGTTCGAACGACAACAACGACGACAACGACGGCGACAACGACGGCGACAACGACCGAGAGACTACGCAGAACAGAATGAATATATACGGGATGCTAGAGCAAGAAATGGTAATTTGATTACGCCTTACTGTTGCAAAGCGGCTCTTTTCTTCGCACTTTTTCTTTGGTGCAATCGGTCCTGATCACGTTTCGACATTCAACACTGGTATGCTATTAGTTGTGCTTTTCACGCGCAACGCGATTTATATATATTTCAATGAAAAATAAAGCAATGATATAATTGCATTAAGCTTTTAAGTTTTTAAAATTAAAAGTAAAATTGATGAAAACCTTACTCAATATAGATAGGCTATCTATTTAATCTTTCGCCAAATGTAATCTCTAATTTTGTTAAATATTTTATCTATATAAAATTATTTTAATGTATTTAAAAATGGATAATAATAAGCATAAGATGTATTGATTAGAGTTGTTTATTATAATATGCAGTTTTTATGTTATGTTTTAATACAAAAGTAATGTAATGTAAAGTATCATACAAAAAAGACACTTATAAACAAGGAAACAGTAAAGTGTAATTATTATTTATTCAGACTTCAAGAAGTTAAATTTTTCATTTGCATAAAATTTGTTGTAACGTTATATTATCATATTAAAAAAAATATTTTACCTTTTTTATTTTCATGAAATTTACATTTAAATATTTATTGCAGATATTAAAGAACAATGTTTATAAAGTAAGTAAAAAAAACGCGGACTTGAGTAGTATTAGAGAATTTATGAAACTTAGTATTCTACATTTGTTTAACATTTTGAATGCTGTGTCATCCATATAGATGATGCATACAATTATTCTATTATTTATGGGTTACAATATGACTTTATTTACTCAATTAAGAATGGTTTACTAAGTATTTAAGATATTAAAGAAACATTGTTTAAATTATTTATATATTAGGATATTAAGAAATTACATAATAAAGTTATTCTAAATTAGTATATTAAATCTATTAACTTCAACGCCGAAATTATCTTGGCAAAAAAAAGTGATAAAACATAACATAATAAAATCAAGTTATCTAGATACTGAGATATATATCTTTGTAACAATAGAAACTCTAAAATAAAAATAAGAAACAATACAGTAGGAATTCTAAGATCAACATAAGATTCTAACTTCCCAGCTTGGTCGGTATCAAAATTGGTCATAGAATCATATGTTAAGACCATGACATGATAATGTATCAAAGAATCAATTTTATTAAGTATTATTTCTAGAAAAACATTTAACATTTTCGATATAAATTACAAATTATTTGAAAAAAGTATATTTATATAATGTAAATAGAATATAATTATAAAATATTATTTAAGAAGCACAAATTATTGATTTAAATAGAAACAAATAATGAATATTTTTATGTTGCAGTTAATGGTTCCATAAATTGATATTACGTTCTGAATTTAAGAATTAAATAAATAAATATTCTAATACAATATATATATATGTGTGTGTGTTACCAAATATTTCTATTTCTTATGAAGCGTATTTGTTGGTACAAAGAATTATCTCTCAATTAATTGTTTACGTTGTAGAAAAATATATAAATCCATTATCACTTATTAGAAAGACATTATACATCTAAAATGTACTTGCAAACAGAATACAAGTGACAAAGTAAAGAGAACGATTTTGCGATGAAGAAGACACGAAAAAGCGAAAGTAGGATGTAAAGTTACATGAGCGAAAAATAAAGAGATTTTCTTTCTCTCACGCGCATCGCGAGTGACGAGGGATTCCTTTTTTTTTTTCTTGTAAACGAGATAGCGTATCTGTCTCTTTTGAAGAGGACGTGAAAGAACTCACCTCTCCACTTCCCATCTCTTTAATTAACCATCCTCACTGTCACTACTCATAGGAGATAACTTCGACATTCGAAGTCCGACATTAAGCGCACCATAAATTAAGCGACCCGTCTAATTATTCAGATCACACACATTCACGCTTCTGCTCCGAATGACCCCAAAATGACATTATACATCTGATATATTGAACGTCCGCTTTATTTCATATATAATAATATGCTAAATTCATATTTTTCTTCTTAAACATTATTGGCACAAAGTAGCATTGTAGTATAGCAATAAATTAATTGTGACCTGCGTTTGAAAAATTAAAAATATTTGAAAAATGTAAAAAAAGGGCTTTTATTTCAAAATGAATTTTTCTCTTCGCAACTCGAAATATTTTCACATTAAATTGAAATTCTAGCATACACAATGTGGAAAAAATATTAATTATTATGAACTATTTGTATACACAAACTCGTTGTAAAAATAATTAAATTTAACAATCTGAAACTTTTATTTTTTTCCTACATACACATGACGCACGTAATTATCATTTTATTATACTCTGTAGTACGTACGCACGCATATTTTTAAAAACTTCTGAAATTAAAAAAAATATACATTCTAAAAAAATCCTGACTACGTTAGTCGTTAATTCGCTTAGACTTGCATGCAATGAGTACACGAGTGAGGCTACGAAAGAGCCACTTTAAAACGAGGTCTTGTTGAATTATTCGATACAACGTGATTGCACGTAAAGTAAATTACCTTTTTCCTAGTGACCACGGTACAACGACAAAATACGAAGGCGCATCTGTATAAAAGATTGCGAAGACTGTTGTGCAGTTTTAGATGTGTACACAACGTATGTATATACGAGCTGTCGGACAATACCATCGGGATATGTACGGAATGGACGTATAAAGTCTCCGAAGACTTTTAGATTATTGGGTGCGGTCAATTGAATTTTCGACGTTTGGAAATGTGCAAATTTGCAGATAAATGCAGATTACGTGTCAGAAAACTTATTGTACAAAACAGATTTATTAAAATCTATTCCGAAAGTAAACTTATATGAATTCTAATATTATACATATACATGTAAATGTTTTAGTTTTAAATTTTATTTCTCAAGTATTTAATATTGATATAATGTCCTTTTATATAAACTACGTCATCTATTTGTCAGAACTATATATATAACATTATAGAAAATATATAGAAAATAGTATTTATTATATGATCTATTTGATATTCTTATATTATTGGAACAGTCCTTACAATCTAAATACTGAAAAAGACGATCTCCATAATTAAGGTATTATATTTAAGTTCTTGCAAATAGCATACAAATCGGATTATTAATACTTTTACAAATAAAGACCGAAGAATCTAAGTAGTAAAACGATTGTCTAGAAATGGTCATCAATTAAACTAATTTGTTAACAGTAAACAACGTTAACAATTGAGATGTGCAGCAAAATATTGTATCAAAATTGTGAAAATATGTTTTAATGTATATGAATGGAAAATTTAATGTTGTAAGTGCTGTATGTTTTATCATATAAAGTGTATAGTCTATAGAATTTCAAACATGGTACAATTCTGAACAAAATAAGATTTGAATTTAAATTCGGGATTCAAGTTTGATAACCTTGATCTCATTGTGTAAAGAGTACTAAATCTCAAACAAAAGAAAATTAAACTTAAACCTCCAAAATGGGATTAAAATCTTATTTCGTTTAGAATTATACCATGTTCGAAATTTTATCTCGTTATCCTATTATTAATATTTAACATGGAAAATGCTATTACAAGCGAAAAAAATAGATAATACAATTCAAAATGTTGTAAATCCATTGTGCAATTAACATTTTTATTTATAAAACTAAAATAAGACTCGTGACGTAATTAAAGAAAATGAAAAGAAAGTGGCGAAGTCAGCGTACGAGTCAGGCACGGTTATTCTTGTGCAAACGTAATTAAAAACCCGAATCTAATTTTTACTTATTTTATTTTGAATTTACACATTTTGATTTATGTTTTTACTTACAATATTTTAAAATTTTTAGAGATTGATATTGCTCATACTTTCAGTTATTATGATATCTTTTTAGAGAGTTTTTAACGTGATAATTTTCCAAAAGATAAATTTTTCTTGTCTTCTGAAAAATTTAAAAAGTGACATAGCGTTTTGCTTTAGCACGTCTCAGTTGTTCCGTGATTCCAATTGTCGCAAAGTATTTCTCTTTAAACCTTGTACATGCAAAATTCAGGATCTCGTTAACCCAAGACACATACGAGTTTATTAGCTGCCATGTCCTTTCAGGAACAACGTTAGTACTGTTGCAAGTATCAGCGTTCGTGAATAGGCCGCTATTACAGAATATTACAATGCATCCCTTATCGCGACTTTATAACGCGTAATCTTCTAATCTAATCGCTTTAACTATAAGCAGTAACTGTCTTACTGCTTTAAAAATTTGGAATAAAATTTTCTAACTTTATAGTACCTACTCGCTTACTTTTAGTCATTAGTTAATTATTCAGGTATTTAAAATTACTTTTTTAAAGAAAATTACTCCCAAAATTTTAATCTTGCCTTGCATAAATAAAAAATGCTATGAAAATTTACAAAGAAAGATTTTAATTTTTAATTTTAAATTCAATTTGTTGGTTAAATTTATTTAAATAAAATTGTTTACATACAGTTATATATTATATATGACAAGAAATATTATAAAAATGTTATAAAATATTATGAAAAAGCTGTTATTTGTAATAATAACATCTAATATGTAATAAACAGACTGTCGTATATACGAACTTCCGAAGACATGATCAAAATTAAAATTATCAATGTGAGTATCAAATAACCGCAAAATATATAATACAAATCTAACTTTCATAAAAAATACGATATTTTATTACGTCCGACTAATTACTTTCGAATAATATTAATAAAAGTTAGCATAAGGCAATATTTACTGCCACATTTATTAGTTATTTTTATTTCTTTATTATTTTACTAACAATTTAAGAAAAATTTTACCATAATATTGTGCTGCAATGCTTGCGTATATATTATAGTATATAGTTACATATAAGAAATAAGATATTAGCCTTCCGCGAATCAGGTGTAAAATCAACATGATATGATATATCTCCCATGCTATACTTTATCATAAATATACTATAATTCAATATAATAGGTAACAACGTATTCTCCAATAGTACGAAACTGACAACATGCGCATGATACTTTTTAAGAAAAGTTATAGAAATTCATCTTGCTGGAGTGTTGTCACATCCCAGCTGGTTCACAGAGGGTTAAATATGGCTTGAATATGCAAAGCAACATGTAAAAACAAGATCAACAACAAATAAGTTTAATTTATAAATATAATAACCTTTATTAACGATCCCGTACAATTTTAACTGCATTAAGTCTTCATCAGCATTCAAATATTAATTTAAAAATTACATAAATAGATATTAAAATAAATTATTACAGCGAAATATGATATATTTCATCATTTCTCAACGTATCATATTCCGCTGTAATAATTTATTCTATTATATATATGCAATTTTTTACAAATGTTTTAATCCTGATAAAGATTCTGCACAATAAAAACATACAAGATGTTACCATCTTCTTTAATAAAGATTTTTATATTTATAAATTAATCATTATTTTAATTTGCTTGTTAGTCTTATTTTTACATATCATAGTTACATATTCTTTTATTCGATTAACTAATACAACGTTTTATTATAAACGTTTTATTATTCTTTTAATAAATTATCATTTTTAATACGTTTTTCATCATTTTAGATGAAATTTTAAAGCTTGAATAGCATAAACGTGAATAAAATTTAGCTCCTACTCGAATAGCTTCTAACTCTATTACGTCGCTACCAGGAAATTTATTAAGCACTTTAAAAGCATGATACAGCTGTATACTGACTCTGTTCTTTAAGGATTTAGGTACCATTTTACCCGTTCATGACATCGATCTTCCGAGACTCTTAACCCCGTACGTCTCACGTTTCCATTTCCGGTCAGGGTCACTGTGAATTTCGTCAATGTGTTTCGCGCCTACCCTGAAACCCGAGAATCGAAGCGAATTCGCCGGTATGATGCACGGTTCGTAAAGCACCCCGCAAATCCATTTCCTGAGTTCTACGAAATTCTCGTCCGAGATACACATGAATTCGTGACAAAATTTAAACATAAGAACACATATATTACGTAATACAAATTATATTTGAATTTATATAAAATGATAGAGATGCGTTAATATTCCAGATGCTTTCTGCATGTGTTTCGCATGTTTAAATTTGTCGCGAATTACAAGCACGTATTCAAAGAGATTATCGCATCGATCCGCGAACGGAAATGTCATTGATACGCTCTTAACCCAACGGTTAGTATCGTTATCTCCACGAATTCGAAACACTTCCGTTATACCAACTCGTAGGCGGATGTGTACGCATACCGCATTGTACGTACATAGCACGTACGGGAACGCATACATATGTGCACAGCCGGTATTGTGTTACGTGCATCGTGTGTGTATACGTGTGCGGATATGTTCCGCGCTGTTATCCAGAAACGGAGAGTGGATGTACATCGTCAAACGGTACGTTAGTTTATCGGTTAACTGTGGTAAGATCCCTCAGTGATTCATACACAAGTTGATTCATGTACGAGTTGTACATATCATGTAATTGTCAATATATGTTAGTTTCAATAGTTCTGTCGATCTGTATTAATTGGTTTTAAAAAGAGACTGTTCTTATATTTTGTATCCGTTTCAATAATATATTTCCATCTTTGAAGAAGAGAACAAATTCATTTGAGTTTTATATATGTACAAGAAATAAAACTTATTAATTATAATTAACGAAAAGGATGATATTTTGTTCGCTGGTCGACCGAAATACCAACCATCGTTAGGTAGATCCACTAGCTGAATGGTCTTCTTAATTATAGTTAGGCCAAGAGTCGGCGTCTAGTCTTACAAAAGACGATATATCTTCCTCACAATGCGGTAGGTCTTAGTATGGTCAACTGGTAACCTAATAAAACTGTTCATTGCAAACTATAATTCTGCAGCACTATAAAGCGTCACAGCTCCGATTTAACTATTTTTATTTGTTTTCAAAATACTATTTATCGAAAATTCATATAATAAAGTTTTAATTATTAATTCAATACATCGCGATTTTTTAAATTTATCAATTTTTTTTAAATATTTTTTGCGGAAATTATTATAAAAAAATATATAAATAACTAAAAAAAAAATCACATATTCAGGATAATAATTAAAATATAATAATTAAAAATATAACTCACATAAAATCTATTAAATTAATTTCTTTATTTTTTTCAAAATTGAAGCCAATTAATTTTATCAAAATTTCTCGAAAAATTACATATAACGTAGGCAACGTTTTATTTTTGCGGAAATGCACTAAATTTAATACGCGTGAAATTACTTTTTCCGTAAAAGAGATTTATAATTTAATTTGCCTGCAGTAATAAGGTATAAATGTCATTTTTTTTAACAATAAAGCGATTTTCTAAAGATATTTAGTATATATCTAATATATCGAATGTACTTAATCCATTTTTATTGAACTTATCACAGACATTGTTATTACTTCCTAGATTCTCAAAAAAACATTTTATGAAGATAACACTTTACAACGATTTTTAGAAAAATAAAAATTTTTATTTTATTTTATTTGTTGGTAAAATCAATATGTGGTTATTACGTTTTGAAATGGATAAATAAATGAACTGAATGCATTTATCATTTTCTGTAGTTTGCATTACTTTCTATATCTCTCGCTACAGTCAAAACATCCCTTTTGTAACTGTAAGCGGATCTCGAATACAAACGTGCGAATTCTTTCGATTCATTCTACAGAAAGCAAGAATGGCGCACGTGCGCTATTTGATAAAACCGAGAGATTCTGCCACTGATACTTTTTCTCATGCACGCCTTCGTGAACAAAGCGCCAAGATGTACCGTGAAGGCAAAAAGGATGGCTGAAATGTATAAGAGAAGGTAATAACGCGGCTGGGACCATGGATGCGCGGATTACAGTATGGAATGCAATTTAAACTGCGCAAACGTAATTATTGCCCTCGTCGGTTTTATCACTGTCACAGTAAATAATTCAACGCATATTTCGCGCGTATCTAATCATTTCTTCACGGTTAGCTTGTGGTTTATAACCAAGTTTTCTGAACGTATTATTGTAGCAAAATATATTAAGAGCACACTTACAACAATGAGAGCTTTTCTAATTAATGAATTAATTATGACAAGACAAGAATATTTTGTTTATAATATACGTTTCGTAAAGATGAATTTTTCCTTCGTCTATATTCTCT
>NW_017305779.1:147673-147944 GCF_001594115.1 Trachymyrmex septentrionalis | reverse complement strand
TCTCTCTCTCTCTCTCTCTCTCTCTCTCTCTCTCTCTCTCTCATGTTTTTTATTATAAACTTGACATTCTTACACAATTGTAATATTATAATTATATTACTATAAATAATCTCTAAGTATTATTAAAACTTGAACTTTTATCATGATTTCCCTTGCAGTTATTATGTCAATAATGCATATGGCACGGAATTAATTATACTTCATGGAAGGTCATAAATCTCCATATTTCCGCAATCAGTGCTTCTGCCGCTTAAGTATTTTTTTGCATTCT
>NW_017305779.1:145580-147573 GCF_001594115.1 Trachymyrmex septentrionalis | reverse complement strand
CATATTTTCGCAATCAGTGCTTCTGCCGCTTAAGTATTTTTTTGCATTCGCATGCTATTTTGCATGTATCATTTGGAGGAAGACGAGAGTCTACAAGTGGAAAAAAGCAGAAGCATTTCTAAATAGAAAGCAGCATTAAAAAATGTTACCGAGTATAAAACTTTTTCGCGCGTTGAAACCAAATTTATTTCCCTACGCAGATCCAGTTATAATCTCTGCAGTTCTGCCGAGATTGTGCACTAAGAAATGCAAAATGAGCTGTGTGGTTTGTCGTTGTAAAAGTAATTTGCATAATATTTTACACGATAGAATTTTTAAAACTAAACTATCTTCTCGCCCGGTCTAAGAGTGCTATAATTTATTTTCAGTACTGGCAGTTCTTATTGAGTAAAAGCTACAATTATTTTCCCTGCTGCAAAAATATGCATTATTCTGAATTGATATTACAGTTTTATAAGTGATAAAAGAGTGGAATGTCTTTTTCAATCTCCAACTCTTTTATCTCTAATTTTTCAATTAATTATTAAAAAATTAATTTATATATTATAATTAACTAATAAATTTATTTTTTACGTATATAAAACTTTTTGCTACACATTTTCCGATAAAATATTTATTAGTTTATATTTTTTGCATTAAAAAACAACATCTATATTTCAAATTTGTTTTTAGAATTTTAAAACCGATTATCTGTTTACGATGCATAATGTTGTTGCATCTCGTTGCATCGCGGCACAAAGAAAAAAATACTCTATATGCAGCTCACATATATCGAACTATATATAACCAACAACGTGAGGTTGCACTTCCTCGGGGCAAGCTGTGATTTCTGAAGAAAAAGATCAGGGGTGGCAAGTAGGGCGTAGAAAATAGATGTTCTGGGTCAAGTCGACAATTAGAGCATCCGTGGAACGAGCCGCAGCGCGTAGAGCAGCGAACCGACGAAAATATTCCAACAAATTGACTACACTCGCGGCACGCCGCGCGCCGACGCGACGTACGTGCACGGCCGACTGCCATCGGAAATTGGGACACGTGAAAGCGTTTAGCGCGTTCCGAGGGCGGAATTTTCAGATTCTCGGTAACGTGATTGATGAAGGCGCTCTTTCTCGTGCGACAGAGCGAGCAGAGCCTCCGTTTTCGTCTGCACAAATTGATAAACCGAGCGACGATAGATCTCACTTTGAAGGTACGCGTATTTCCCCATTTTCGTATCGCGGTCTGTCAAATGTCTCACTTATAGCGACAGATATAGGGTACTCTTCAAATATTCAAATAGAATAAAAGAAACCGTAATTAAAATATACTTATAGATCCTAATCTTAAAACTTTTTTTGATTTTTAAATATTAATGATTTAGAAAAATTTTATCTTTTGCAATCTTATTTTTCACAATTTTAAACTTGAAAGAAGAAAACTATTATAATAAGTTCAGTGGATCCTAAGAACCCAAATGTTCCTTTGGCATAAAAAATATGTGTACTTATTAGAGGTTACATTTAATTTCTTAACTTTATTATACTTTTCATTAGACATGATATCCGGAAAATATCTAGTATCCGGTATTATCTGGCACTTTTTATTATCCGGTTGGATAGCCGGATATCATTAGGGTTCAATAATATTTTATATACACGTTGTATATATATATACAGGATGTCTGATAATTGTTCTGACAGAGTTCGTGGACATGTAGAAAATTGGTCTTTAATAATTTTTCAAATACTATCAACTTTACAGAAAAACTGCAAAAGACAAAAATTTTTGTTTATTTTTTTCTCATAGAGATTTAAGAATTTTTTTAGAATTTTTTCAGAATTTTTTAATATCATATTTTCTCATTAAAAATGATAAAATGCAGTACTAAAGAGTTGATCAAAAATTCTGAAAAAATTTATAGAGTTCTATGAGAAGAAAATAAACTTTTTGTCTCTTGCAGTTTTTTTGTAAAGTTGATAGTAATTGAGTAAAAAATTATTGAAGATCAATTTTG
>NW_017305779.1:135568-145480 GCF_001594115.1 Trachymyrmex septentrionalis | reverse complement strand
ATATATATATATATATATATATATATATATATATATATATATATATATATATATATATATATATATATATATATATATATATATATATATATATATATATATATATATATATATATCCGGTTGAAATTTTATATTGAAAGTTTGCGTCATTAACGCAAAATTTTATTTTTTTCAGTTGAACTTCTTGCACAGTTCATCTTTTCTCTTTTTCTTTTCACGTTAGGAAGATAAAAAAAATTATTATCATTATTTTTCCCTTGTATTTTTTTTTATGCTTTGTTCCAGATATCCAACCGGATATCAAATATCCGAAAAAAATGTAATACCGGATATCTGATATCCGGTATCTGGTAATGTTGCAATTCAATGCATTCCTATTTTTTATATATGCATATGTAAATCGTGCATTTTTAAATTGTGATTTTATAAGTAATTAATTTTGAAGCACATTTCATATTGCTTACTTCATATTTGTTATAGCATAACAAATATGTGACACCATATCCGTAAGACTACCACATCCTTATGCTCTATTTAATAAGTTGAAAACTTTGAAATTTTTTTATAATAGTAATTCCAAAACTATATTCAAAAGATACTTTGTCCAGTCGTATTTCACCATATATTCACCGATTAAGTTAATCTCAGCTTTATTGTCTCTTAGCTTTCGATTATATGCACATCTGGAAAGTTTTAGGAATTTTCTGGAAAATTTGCTAGCCATTTTAACGCCTATAATCCGTTCTTTTTTTTCGTAGAATATTCGGATCATTAATTTTAATTGTTGCATTGTATTTTTATCGTTCTTGATTATTTATATTATTATAGGTACCTGTTCTTTTTAATAATTATTATCGAAAAGATGTATTTTCAACAAATACAATAAACTTTAATAGATTATATAAAGCTTATTTATGTAATTGTAATTTTTGAAATTGTCGAATGAGAAATTTATTTTCCATTTGAACAGTTTTCTGAAAAACAAAAATCCATCATTAGGAAATTAAAGCTACGATCGTTGTGTTACCGATAATAAATCTTTAGGGAGAAACTACTACGATACCAGTAAATAACTAGCAATCAACGCTGAGAGAGAGAGAGAGAGAGAGAGAGAGAGAGAGAAATTCTGAGACAGTTATATCTATCCTAAGAATCCAGTTAATCGTGATATCAGGTATATATATTTACTTCACGAATTATCGTCTGTCAGTGCCGAGCTACCGCCATATCTCAAAGTCACATTCGATTCATGTTAAGTAATAGACAAGACGATAATCGATTGCACGTTATCCGAGAATCATTGAGCGTTGCGAAGTTTCAATATTCTATGCGAACATATTGGCAGCGTGAAACTACAGCTCGATGAAAGACGGATTACAACAGCTGAAACCTAATACGAGTCTCCATCTTGGACATACGTCATTCTGAGATAATTGCTGCACGTTGCAAAATTTCCAAATTAAGCCGCGACAAAATATACGAATTATTAAAGCTAAGTAATGACTGATCACGCTCAATTTTGCTCATATCCGCAAGCCACAAAATATGATCCACACCAGAAATAACAATAAAATGTTGAAGATACCATTAGAGGTATATATAATGAACTCTGATGGGATCGCTATTTTACCAATTAAATGCGAGTTAAGTACGTACGATTTATAATACAAATACATGTACAATTTACGAAATATCACTATATATTATTACATTAATCATACGCATACAAATACACATTTGTCAACGGAGGTAATCTTTTAAATTAGATTTCTAAATCTTATTCTAACGATCTACTATTACGCATTTATTTTATATCTGACTTTGCTTTTATTTTACGCAAATGATCTGCATAATCTTTTTATGAAGTAAATGTTTCGGTGAATTAACAGCTTTCACCATATTGAAGATCAATAAGGAAAACGTCTTTATCTTTTTTCTGGTTTTGACACAAACTAGACCAGAGACATTAGTGTGTATATTTTAATCGTGAGAAAGGAATTTTAATTCTCTGAAAGCAATACTAAGTACACCTCAACAAAATGGTGTTTTTTATCGATAAAACAACGACTGCGGGATGTTACTACTTTGTCTGAAGCTAGTAATGAAACTAATTTCTATTTAAAAAAAAAAAAGATTAATTCGTTTTACTTGTTAATTCTCCCGGATTTGGCTATCCCTTTGCGGGACCTTTATCTAAAAAAATGGAGCAACTTGTTATTTCATGTACTATGAGCTCCTATGTATCCTATTCCATGTTCGCCGCTTACGGCTAGACAACGTCGCCTCCATTCTCAGGAACAACGTGCAACGCCTTAAACCGTGCGCTCTCGCGTTTAAACTGAAATTTATCATCCGCGGCAATTTCACGGGATCTTATCCTTTTCGAGGGCATGGTGCTCCATACCCGTCGTGGCTGCGGTCCGCCCCCGCGTGGCATGAATAAAACATTTACGTTGAACGTACGCCTCTGTTTCACAACGCCGTCCTAACACATTCCTAACGATTTCATACGGTTTTCGGCATGTATGACGCCTTAAAATCAACGAATCAGTGTAACTTTATTCGTAATAAATCTCCCAATTTTTCCGAGTTAATCGGCGTCTGTTCAAGGCCACGATGATAAAAACAGCATATCCCATGCGAACATACAATGTTATGTATATATTAGATGCAAGAGTTATGATCGCCTTACAAAGATTATGCATGCATTGCAACATAATATTTGTATCTTAATATTTATATTCGCAAACATTACTACAACGCGCGTGTGGAATACAGTTACGTGAGCATATATATAGGGTGCAATAAGAGATAAGAAATATAATCGTAATTCTTATTGCGCGTATGCATTTTCGTATCTTGTGAATTATTTACTGGCGACGAGAGTTTAATATTAATAATTCTTAATATATCCAAGCTTTTGGAATTGTCAAAAAATGTTTTCTTTTACTCCTTCTCGCGGAGAGTTATATCTTCTTAAAGAATTGAATTTAAAAAGTGCAGATATTATTATGAACATAAGAAAGTTTCAAATTCGAGATAAAAGCCATAGCCATTATAGCACGTTAAGGAAAAGATAATGAAAGACTTAAAGTTCTACTTTTACGAACGAAATTTACGAGACACTTACCAGCCTCCGATAATAAAAAAAAGTGTATCTTTTAATAGTCGAAAATACCATTCCTTTTTTTATTAATTTGTGTATAGCAAAAGCAGATAAATTCTAGAAAATAATTGCATGTTTTTAAAAGTTTTTATTAATGATTGCTAATAAAAAGAGAGTAATAATAAAAATATTAATGCAATACAAAAAATTCTAAGAAAAATATATGAATTAAAAAAGTATATAAAAATAATCTTGCTTAAAAAGACATTTTTTTATAAATATATATTTCTAATTTCTGATATACAAACAACTGACTTTACAATTTACTGTTAAAACACTTTTGATAATCTTTTTACTTCTAAATATCTTTTTAATAATTTTTTAATTTTAAATTTTAATTTCCATTTATGCGAGAACAATCAAAAATTTTTTATGAAATAAATTTTTTACTCACAATCAGTATTAAAATATATTAAATTATATTCTTTTTTATTTCAGATTCAACATTCAATTATAGTTAATGTATTGAAATTAGAGATGTAGAAGATAATTAAAACTTTTTAAATTAATTCTTCGTTTCAAAGATCACGTATCTCATTTCACAAAATCAAAATTAAACAGAAAACGCTCATATTTATTTTAATTCGAGTATTTTTTAAAGCAATATAACGATGTCAATTACTCATTAAGAACGTTTTATATCGATCTCTCCTTTTATTAAATATCTGTTCGTATAAGATTTTATAGAATTATTATGACTTACGTAAAACACATCGTCAAACGAGGGACAAAGCTGGATCATTTCCAGGCAGCATTTTGTGTGTCTCCTTTCTTTTCACCTCCTACTCCATTTTTACACGAGAGTCATTGCCTTCGTTGGTCTTCTATATCCACCAGACGAGAGAAGCATTCGGAAAACTCGGTTTCCTCCTTTCATTACTTATGTCCAGCGACCAGTAGCTCTCCGGTTATCGAGCAGCTGGTAAAGACGATCGTGACTCCATGGAGTGGAATTATTTGAGCTTATTATGTCGGCTGCACCGTAGACGTTATAACAACCGTTGCCTTATACATTCGCTTTAGGTTTTGCTATTATAAGAACGAACTCTTTATAGCCTTGAACGATCTTGCATTTTTTTCTTACTTACTCTTTCTTTATTAAGTTGAATATGTATTTAGTATTCAACTTAGTAACGACTAGCACTATTATTACTTAGTAGTGTTTACAACTTGTATAATATGTTACAATTTAAGTATTATTAAATATAATGTATTTATTTTTATACGTGGAGATTAACAGCGAAATTTTAAAATATTACTCTCCTTTTTTTATGAATGATATTCATAAAAGTAACACACTGCTATAATTTGTTTCTTCTTTTATTATATAATATCATAATGATTGAAATTCAAGTAACTTTGTTGTTAAGAAATTACTATCCATATGTATATGAATACATACATATGTATATGAATTGTTAAATATCAAAGAAAAAAATAATGGTAAATAATTAAAGAAAAATAACCTAATTTCTTGAATTAAAATAATATTTTATTATTTTTAACTTTTATGTGTATTAAAATGTAAATCTGTGACTGAATATTTTGGATTCAAAATAAACGTTGATATTGACGTATACACTTAGTAAATAATAAATTAAATTTAAATCAAATTTAAAATATTTCTTCAGTTAAGTTGTTTAATTTCATTGCTCTATTTAAATTAACGATATTGAATTATAGAAGCATTTTTTGGCCACTTATAGAAATAAGAAACTAACTCAAACTGGATATAATTGGACATTATGGATTTAATAGTGTATATATAGTGTATACACATTTGAACTTTTCTTAGATTAAATTCAAATTCAAACGAATCATTTATTTACTATTAAAAGAGTCTTTTTATATAAAAATTCTTGTTTTGATGGTTAAATTGGAAAGTCAATATCCGAGCTTCCTTCCGGAAAACTCACAAATTGCAATATATTACATTAGATACTACTTTTTTTGATATTCTGGAGACTGCACCTGTACCAGCACGTAGTTGAACGTGCTATCGGTATCGATTCACGTACCGCCAAAATTATTGATGTGCACAACGAGCTGATTCAGCTGTAGAAATGGATGACGAATCGACTTTCGTTACGTTTGAGACGACCACCTTAATCATTCGCCTCCAACAATAAAGATTAAATCGATCGCTATGGCGCACCCACCCGCGAATGATGAAGCGAGGTGAGGTCGCAAGCGGATTTATCAGGCAAAATCGGGGAATATATTTTCTCACCGATTGAGACGTATCGTGACGCGTTTCATCATGATAGTAAATGAACGATAGATAAGTGAAAATAAAAAAAGAGACAGGTACACAATTGCAAAATTAATTATCAATTTAGCAAGCATGACAGCATATTTTATCAAAATTTCGTTTAAAATCGAAGGTATAAAAATAATAATGGAATATCTCTAATTATGCGCTTCTTTATTTGTGTCTGCAATAATATAGTCTATATATTACATGCTATTTCCTTTGCTGCAAGTTACAATCCGATAACCGAACAACGATGACATAACTTGTCGATACATCAGTTAGGTCGTCAATATTGCTCGTCAGCTAGTTCCGCTGTACATCTTCCATCTTTATCAGTAGTTAGTCGACTGTATAGTAGTATTCTACAAAAAAATATATACGGAGATAGAAGGCTGGTACTCAATCTTTAAGTCTTGAACTCATTCAGGTGTGAAGATACCAAAACACCACCTTGCTGTTTAATAACAAAAATGAAGATATACTGAACAGATGAAATTACAATTGCGACTGTGAATTGTGTATGTACTAAAAGACATTACTATAACAGATATCTATTTTACTATCGTTTTGTTGCTTGCATGGAAATGGAAATTTATTTAGTAATATCTACGATTTACTAGTTGTTGTTACGTAGATTGTTAATCTTTAAATCGTGATAGTAGGAAGACGGTTAGATGATTAAGCATCACTTGGATTTGGTTACTTAGTTCAAGAAATGAAACTGGTCGTTTTGTTTAACCCGCTTTAACCGCTATGCTCGTTGTATATCAATGTTTGCCAAGACAGACGAATACTTTATCCTAAGGGACATGCGGTTTCGAAGTAATTTGCGTTTAGGAAATTGCGAAACATTGGTTCTGGCTATTAATTATATGCGCTAATGGATTGGAGCTACTTCACCGATTCTGCGCGTCACAGAGTGAAATATTTATAAATATTTTGGGGGTAAAAAAATCGTATATCCAAAAACAAATTTTTTCTGAAATTTCTATATTATCTAATATGCAAATCTATAAATAAAAATTGATAAAATATAAATAAAAATGTTTCTTATTTGTATTTGAAAAAAATATTTATTTGATTAATTAACACATTTTATTTTCCTTTTATACAATCCATTCTCTTTATTAAATATTGAATTACACAATTACACACAGAATTATTGAATGTTTCTTTGGAAATGTTTAGATGTCATCTTAGCATTCCTTTTATTATGAATTTTTTAAAAAAGATGCAATATAATTTCTTTTAATTATATGATATAAAGTATTTATTCCGTTTTTTATTATAGTTATTCTAAAATAAATTGTAAGAAATAAATCGTAGGAAGATATAGAAAGCCAATTTGAGCCAGCACATGTTGTTGGTGTGTAAGAATACATATATTCGAAATGAAATATATATAATTATAGATGTTTCGACTCTTATTATTGGATTATCTTCAATGTAGGTTTGAAACATTTATTCGTGAAATTAAAACGTGTAATAGTCGCTTAATATATCATCAATAGTTAAAATATAAAAGTTGTCTGTTGAGTTTAACTGAATACTCAAATAATTAAATTATCTGCAATATCAATACATAAACAATATAATAAAAAACTTAAAATACTAATCATAAAAAATCATGTCATTAAAAAATTTACGTTATATATTGACGATGGTCAATGTGGAACGTGCGTACAGTAAGAAATACTTGCTCAAAAATACGGTTTTCAAATACTGATGCATTTTGCTTCGCGTATTTTGCCTGTCCATAATGCGCGCCTGACAAAATATTCGATCGAAAGGATTGGCTATGTCCAAACTGGAGATTGGATTTCGTGCTACATAGAAGGACATGTTTCTCCGAGCGCATGCTCGAATTGCATTATGCAGTCCGCATTATATTTGCATCTGCTCGATCAACCATCACATGCCTGGCATATGGCCGTCCCCAAGAAAATCGACGTGTCCCCGATGCAACATGATTTCAAATTAAACTTCAAGAAAATTTAATAATCGATACAAAGCGATACAGTTTCACGCGTTAATTTTATTAACTTGAGTATGTATAAACTTTAAGTGCTAGAGATATTTATTATTTAGAATTAATAATAGAAATCAATGTTTTGCAATTTCCTAGACGTAAATTACTTTGAAATCGCATACACGTCTATTGGAATAAATTCAATTGTCTCGGTAGACAGTGATATATTACACATTTTATATATCATTACATTTCAGATATAAATCATTCACATAATTTCAAATTATAAAGCTTACGTATGCTTTATTAATATTTTCATATTTTACTATACTATTTATTTACTTATTTTATATGTATATAGTACTTTTAAATATACATTGGGTTTTGTAAAAATTATTTTGCATGCATATTCTATGCGTTTGTTTCTCTTCGAGATTATAAGTGCCTAAAAAAAACATGCTTCATGCGTTCATTGTAATTGCACGAATTGTTAAGCCATGATAAGGCGTGGTCTGGGCAGACGTTTTTATTATCGTCCAGAAATTACCGTCCAGCCAGCTAACGCGAATCTGGAGATTTCTCATGGGACTCGAGAACGCGCACGCTCTCATATAAATAATTTCACGTGGAAAGCTGTGCGTCAGGCGAATATACTTTTGCACACGTACGTTCGCATACGCGCCCACTCTTCATTATTCTTTTTATTATGAATCGTTGAACTTATAAAATTAAATTCCCTTCATTTGTATGCCCGTAAAAGTTAACCCGTTGAGTGCTACATACAAATGATAAAACCACAGAAGCCAAAGAACATACGAAGATAATTTCGCAAAACATTAATTAACCAAAAAGGAAACACAACTCAATGTATATATACAGCATGTATAATATTATTTTTTTGTATGTATAAAATAAGAAAATGAGAATCAACATTAAACTGTAGGCAGTCAGCATAGTAAATTATTTAAAAGCAAATTAGTTGATTTAAATAAAATTTACATGAATTCCAAATGATTATTCTATGATATTTATTATATTATCGTATTTTTTATCATTAACAATTAAAGAAAAAATTTAAGTACATACATATATATACATACACAAATTAACATATTAAGAGAAAGAACAGAAATAAGTTCAAGACTTAGAATAAAAAAATCGTACCAGGAAAGCCAATACTATGATTGTTGGATTAGTATACTTTCGTTATTAATAAATGGAAAAAGGAAGCACATTTTTTTAATATTATATGGTATTATAATAAAATCCAGAAAGAATGTAAATCATGAAAAATTTCAAGAAAATGCCAATATTGGAGAGCAAAATTTCTCAAGATGGAGTCTGCATAATTCATGAGATATTTTGTATTCTACTTTAATATTTCTAACTGAAGTGTGTAACGCGACAAAATAAATTACTTTACGCTGGCTTTAATTCTACGGGATTATGATAATTCAGAATTAACATTACTATGAAAATCGAAGCTTAACAATTCCTTTATGTAATTACCCTAATTATATGACAGAGACAAAGTCAGCTGTTTCAATACCATTAATACCTCGTACGTTACTAGTAGCTGCGAGCTAACGTACGTGATCTCTACTGGTTAGATGCATAAGTGCAGATCTCAAACGAGGAATCAATTAACGGCGTTACCTTAATAACGTACATGCTCGAGTAGTTAGATTTAGGCTTCGTATACTAATGAAGCAAAATTGCGACTTAGATCTTAATCTGTCTGGCTTATTTAATAATGCAAATGAAGCTTAAATCTTATTTCAAAAAATTCAAAAATATATCCACATACATTTATATACATTTATGTATATGTTATTACGTATTTTAAATAGCTATTATGTTAAATTTTTTAAAATACAAAAAACACTATTAATTATAATTGGGAAATAAATTCTACTTTTAACTTTAAAAATCGAAAATATTATTTACATATTGAGAGCCTTTTAATTTTTATCCAATTTAAATTCTATTCTTAATAATAAGTTGCTTGCAATGGAGAATAAATGTATATCTCTTTTATAAATGAAAATTTTTAACAATAAGTAAAACACATTTAACCTTTCATATTGCATACAATATTGTCATCATCAGTGACGCCAATACATGGTTTCGCTCGTTATGTTCGCGGGTGTTATCCTCCTGCCTATAGTTTACGGATTTAAACGCTCTGAAGCGAAGTTTCCAGAACAGATGGGTCTCTCTCTGCAACCCTCCAGGAAGTTCCTTGATGTGCTTTCGTGTTCGTGAGGTAAGCGGCTCTTCGTTGCATGCGCAGCAAACGCTCTCGCGAAACACGCCGTATCGTGACGCTATTAGAGGCGAATTTCGACAGCAAACAAGCCGCGGCCATAACGAGGATTTAATCACATTAGAGGCACGATATGGCGTCCTTCGACGTAACAGGAAATGCGTAGCAAGAACTTTCAGGCTCATTGAACATTCATTCAATCTTTATCTTAGCATGTCAATGTCATAATAAAAAAGATCCAAAAGATCCAAAACAGA
>NW_017305779.1:133205-135468 GCF_001594115.1 Trachymyrmex septentrionalis | reverse complement strand
AGGCTCATTGAACATTCATTCAATCTTTATCTTAGCATGTCAATGTCACAATAAGATCCAAAAGATCCAAAACAGATTTTTATCTCTTAAACAAATTTTCAGAAGACAGTTACATGTCGTTCAACAAAGTTCAAAAGTAAAAAGTAAGACGGGGCTTAGCGTAATTAACAATGAATGTTTTCTTAATAGAAATTGAATTGATTCTGAAACTTTATTAATTAAGATACTTAACGTTTAAACAAAGAGATAAAAGTAGTAAAATTTACTTTTCAATTAATGTGTAGTACCTATCGTACCATCAAAAGTTTAACGTAGTTACCATATACGATAGCTATGCATATATGAGTACATGAACAAAGTTGTGTCATATTAATTCTTTCTTTAACTTTCTTGTAAACATTGAAAGTAATCTATTTTGAATTTAATTACACAGTATTTACATTTTTAAGAATATAATTATTTTCATAAATTATTACATTTCCTAATAAATACCAATTATATAATTGCATATAATAATATATTCTTTTTTCAGTACAAGTAAACTTTAGTTACATTTCTCTACGCAAAACCATGTTTATCATACATAAAAATGTGCTTGCTTATATCAGAATGCTGTTTGTTGTTTAAAGATTTTTGCAAAAAGAATAATGAAATAGAAAAATGACAAAATACACGACCTCAAAGCATGTAACGGAGAAGAAGTACGGTCTTCTCCCCTGACAAAAGTTTTCATCGCTGAGAGTGTGTGGGCCACCGCGCGCGCCAAGGCGGCAAGATCTACAGGGTTGAAAATACGAACGACGACGTAGGTAGAATAAATATTAATGCGACTGTTGCCCCTTGCTTCTTGTATTTGCTCTATTCCAGTCTCGACGGCTCCACGATCGAATTCTCATTGTTTCTCCTTTCTCTCGCCTCTCCTCGGCAACTCTCGGCTACGCGAAATTCGCACCCTTTACGAGTTTGGCTGTGCATGTGCACGCGGTACGTCTGTACTTGTCGTGAATTGTAATTTCCTGACTTCGCATCGCAAAAGCGACAGCATGACACGATTTATCTCACAGATTTTATTTTATCACTTTGGAATACTTGGATGTCGCGATATTTCGTGAAGTAGAAAGTAAGCAATCGTAAAAATACACTAGCTATTAAACTACATCTTGTTCACCAAGTTTAAAACATTTTCGTGATTTATTGCTTTATCGTGGCAAAATAAAATAAGACGACGTTGAACTGACAAACAAGATGTTAAAATTGATTTTATAATTTATTACAAAATATATTTGTATAAAAGCAGATGTATATTAAAAGGCATGATAGAAGATGTTGAAATATATTTTAAAGCTTTCTGCTATCTAGCAACATATCTAAATAAAATTTGCTATTTTCTAAAATAAAATACATGTAAAAATGAATTAATTTAATTTAATTTAATTGATTTAATTTAAATTTATATATTATTTTTCTTTTAGATTTATAAGATGTGAAAGACTTTAATTTTTACTGTTTTATTTAATCTTTATATTCTCTAACTTTAGATTTTTTAATTATTAAGAACTTTTTGCAAGAATCAAAGAATTCTATTATCAATGAACAATTTAATTCGCTAATTTAAACGTTATAGAATAGCATAAATTATTGGATTCTCTTTTTTTTACTAATTTGAAATTTTGCTGAACAATAATACTAGAATAATGCATCCGTTAATTTTTTCATAAATATGATAGAAAATAAGAGTCTCAGCTTTCTGTATATAAAATTTTGTTTTGCGCAGCAATAATTTCTTATTATTTTAATTATCGAAATTGCATGATTTGAAACTGTTCTAACATTCCATCGCATTCCATACAGTATATAAACAGTCAATTTAGAAATGGAGGAATATTCGATTAAAAAAAGAAAATTGAATTTATTTGTTGTTTGTACAATCCACAAATTATTAGATGCAGTATTAACTAATTAAATACTATTAAATTTTTTTTTATTAAAAATGCAATTATTTTAATATATGATTGTTAAATGTATCTCATGTTGGATTCTTATTGTATAAACTTTGATAGTTTTAGTGTTATTTTATATATTTAAAAATGTATTTTAACATTTACATACTATCTTTTCAAAATTGACTTAAATATTGGAAAGAAAATTTGTATGTATTTAGTTTGAAGGATTAATTACAAACATAATGGAATAATAAGTAAATATTTGATTGTATTTGTTTAAACATGTATCTTCTCTGAAAACGTGTATTAAGGTTTGAAAT
>NW_017305779.1:132867-133105 GCF_001594115.1 Trachymyrmex septentrionalis | reverse complement strand
AAGAAGAAAAAAAGCGATGCCCTTCGCTGCACCGGTGATAGCGAATTAAAATGCTAATTCGTCGCATTAATTTCCATCCATTATAGTCACTTATATTATACACTTTTACCAGCAGAGAATAAGTTTAAACGCTTCCACGTTTGTTTAGGATCATACTGCATTTATGAAATAAGCATTTATATCTTGTTATCGTTTATAAAATTAATTCATATTCTACACAAAAGAGTATCGAATCTCT
>NW_017305779.1:128991-132767 GCF_001594115.1 Trachymyrmex septentrionalis | reverse complement strand
AGAATCTATTCTCTCTCTCTCTCTCTCTCTCTCTCTCTCTCTCTCTCTCTCTCTCTCTCAATTTTTAAGATATTATATTTTTAGATATATATTATTATACGTTAAAAATGCATAGATTTTTCTGATTAATATTGCAACTTCTTCCGATAAATATGAAATCCGCAATTCTTAGAATTAAAAAATAAAAAGCAACATTTTTTTAATTTACTCATATATCTATTATAATCTTTAATGAAAATTCTTAGATACAAAAGAGAAATTTTTTTAGTTAAATTTTAGTAATGTTAATATTTAAAGAAGCATTCAATATTATATTATACACAAAATACAATTTACAATTATTTTAAATAAATACAAATATTTGAATATATAATATTTATTATTCTGTACCATAGTTATTTTATTATAATTCATCGTTAATAACATTGTTCGGTACATTGCAACTATGCATTCTATGCATTAACGAATGCGATGGAATTTGCCGAAATTCTCATTTTCCGGAAAATATAACGATTGATGAAGCATCAGCTTTAATCTTAACTCCCAGTAGACATTTTATGCATCATTTTATCCTATATGAAGCTCGCATATAGAATTAATTTCATTTCAACTATTTATTGATCGATTTGTTCCATCTATCATATCTTACATATTAAATCCATACTTAGGATATCCGCATTTTTAATCCGACCACTTGTTGGACAAAAAATGCCATTGAATTACACTGAAAATTTTTGCTTTTAGAGTCTTGAATTTGTCGTGGAAATAAAAATTTCGAAGTTTAATTTTAAAATGGCGAATTACATTTATTTACGCTACACTATTAAATTCATAATGTCGAAGATCCAATTTGAATTATTTTTAATTATTTCTATAGGTCGCTACTGCTTCCACTCAATACGTCTTCTACTTAATTTAACTAAAGCAATAGTTAAACAATTTAACTTAAAAGATATAGTAAATTTTACTCAAATTTAATTTATTATATATACTAAATGCACATGTTAATATGAACGTTGTTTTAAACTAAGCAATTACATCAGAAATGAATTAATTTACATTTTGACATACTTGAAAGTTAAAAATAACAAAACGTATATTATTTAATTTAAAGAATTTGATCCTATTACTCCTTTAGCTCCATCTAACAGTTTGTATTATTATAAACATAAAAATATATAATTTTCTGTTAAATATTAATATGCATCGAATGATAAGAACATTGCTTATATTATGTAGAATTTTTCTTTATCCGCTATC
Source organism: Trachymyrmex septentrionalis (assembly GCF_001594115.1). Lineage (NCBI taxonomy): Eukaryota > Metazoa > Arthropoda > Insecta > Hymenoptera > Formicidae > Trachymyrmex > Trachymyrmex septentrionalis. The sequence goes on along the minus strand of NW_017305779.1, from coordinate 131,507 downwards.
CACAAAATGACGAACTACATTTATTTATAAATAAATATAATATTTATACAATTAATATTATTTTTAGATAGTGTCCATGGCACTATATTGTGGTCAGACATGAATTTTCACGAAATAGCCAGCAGAAGTTTGGTGGATCCGCAGAATTAGCGCAAACTTTTACGCCGCGGCAAAGCAATTTAAAACTACTTCCCTAAGTGGAAGTCGAGTCATGCCCAAGAGGGTGAAGCTGTCCAATTGCGAGATAAGTCGACAAATATCTTGACACTCATATCTAGAAAAATGCTAATTGTATTGCAACAATCTCGTACGATTTTGCTCAACAGAAAATTATGAAAACGTATTTTATCGAGATTCAAAGAAATAATAGGAAAGGATCTTTGATTTACTTTGTATATATGTACAGTTAATTTGTCTTGTAGACAATTTTCATCCATGGGTCAATTGTCGCATTTTATTTTTGTCATGAAAAATATAGAAACTTTTCTCTGCATAAACAATTATAAATCGAAATGATTTATCCTCGATCAACAAGAATAAATCAATTAATAAAATAATTCTATTTTTGGTCACAAAGCGAATCTTAGTGCTTATAATAATTCTAAATGCAAATTTTTTGCAATTATTATTTTAATTTTTAAACTGTGCGCCGATATGGTTTGTGGACTTGAAACGAAATCGCAGGTTAAAGCTGAAATTAATATCTTAAGTTAGATAATTGTCCACTGAGAAAAATTATTTTATTATAGGAACAAATCAAGGGGAAACAAATGTGATATTTGTTAAGAAAACGATCGATTACTTACTATCGCAAATTAATCATTTCTCATTTGTAATGTAACAAATAATTAATAGTATCGCTAGCTATATATATAGAAGTCGTAGACGGTCGTAGGATCTCAAATCATACGAAATTGACCAATTCTAATCAAGTATTCTCCCTATATTTGATTGTGATTAGTCAGTTTTCTACTTAAGACTCACAATCATCTACGGTTTCTATGTAAACGATCCTAAAGTCTATCCAAAAAAAAACAGATTAGATTCTATAGTTTGCTTTTATTACTATAATAACACAGGCCCACCAAAAAAAGTACCTTGTGCTAAGATGAAAACCCTTTTTTGTGAGCCTGTGTAATTGATTGGTGTATAGCAGACTAGCAGCAATCACAACCAATTTGTCATATATTTACAGATATCTTGTTAAAGGTACTAATCGTTTGTTAAATTAATAAAATTCTTTTTTTCAGTTAAATCCTGGCAATATTTTTTGCAATAAATTATTCACAGGATTTTAGATGCTTAATAATTAGATTATTAGCATCACTATAAAATGGGCAATTAATTTAATTTAAGATATTAATTAGTTTGAGATTGCATTTTAAGTACGACAAACCGTATCGGCGCGCAGTTTATAAAACTGAAATAATATATTTGGAAAAAATTTGCATTTAGTATTGTTAAGCACTAAGATCCGCTCTGACCGAAAATAGAATTATTTTTATTAATTAATTTTCTTTGCATATTTTTAAATTCGAACTTACCGAAATTAGAAAATTATATTAATTTTAATTTCTCAGAAAAAAAAAACGTTTTTAAATCGCAAGTTTTCTCGGCGCATGCTTGCCTAACGAAATCTCATCTACTCATCTTGTCGGCTTTCTCGGGCTCCCTCTTTCGGTGAAGAAACGTGTTTACGAGCGCGACTTCAAAAGTTCACAAGGGATTGGAGTCTTCAGTCTTGACAGTCCATCGGTGCGAAGGGAAGAAGGGAACCACGCGAGAAACGAGTTTGCGATGATACGCAGGATATTGCTAGCGATGCTCGTTGAATGAAACGTAGTAAGACCCTTCCAGTTTCGCCGAAACTTTCCATCATCCCATCGCTTCCGCATCAGACGAGTACATTCTCCGCCAGAAGACGGTAGAGTCTTTTTTCCGATGACGCGAATATCCGGTGCTCTGAGGGTGCTTTTCTCGATACACCATTTTCGGAAATGTGAAACAAATTATAGTTCATGAAGTTTTCATTGCTCAATAAGGGATACAGATTATATATTTCTATATAAACAAGATACATTTATTTTTATTACAATAAATGCAAACAATACCGATACTAGTAGATACATCACTTAATACAAAGCAAATTAAACACTGCGCCTATACGTCAATCTGCAAACGTCTCTTGCAGAAGTTGTTGGAAACATAGTTTACAAGCATGAAGTTCAAAAACTTGCGCAGATTGAGCTTTGGTAACTCATCGAGAAATCGTGTAGACACGTGCCCCTGGGATATAAAGCACTCGTGAACGAACTTGAGACAAGGAAAGATCTAGCACTTCCTAGCTTTTCTAGTTCGTCGAAGATCAGGCTTAACTAAAACTTTGTTGACTTGTATAAGAGATCCTTATAATCGTAAGCATTTTGCGAAATTATAATAAATACTTATATATTTAAAAAATCCGTTTAAGACATTTGTTCGATTGATCGATTAGTAATGAAAAATTCATGAAAAAA
>NW_017305779.1:106321-128891 GCF_001594115.1 Trachymyrmex septentrionalis | reverse complement strand
TATATATATATATATATATATATATATATCTATTTCATTTCTATCTCTTTTATATCTACCATTTCTTGATTATTTATTCTTCTGAGCAACAATAGTGATTCTATCAAAAAGTTCTGTCGATTTTTTTCTTTAATACTTGATCAAGAATGAGGAATTTTTTATTTGCGATTTATGTTATTCATATCTGTTCATTGAATTATAAAAAGATAGAAAATTTCAAATGCATATTTGCGACGATTAGGTACAGCGAAAGCATTTTAGCAAAACTTGGTTAATAACGACGTTCCCAATGACAAATGGCGTCGGGTAAGTAATTAGCTGACCCTGATCGTTAAAGAGTCAAAATGAAATCTTGCACCATTCACGATTAGATCCGTCAGCGAGCGACCGCCAACGATTTAAAGTTTTCACGAGCTTGAATTACCCGTAAAGAAAAAAAAGAGCTTTAGAAGTGGGTTAATGTTCATCATTAAGACCTTCTACATGGAACACATAGGAGTGAAAAGAATGTAAGAAGATAGAACTTTACAATCACGAGTAAAATTTATCTTTTTGCGGTTAGTGCATCGACTGTCTAAATCTCTTCAGATTTTCTCGGGTTAAAGTATAGCCATTATGTATAATTCTGAATTGGAAAGTCAAAATAGATAAATACATTAAACGGATAAACGAGTCGCTGAGAAGAATAAATGATATTTTCTCCCCCATGTCTCTTCATTTTTTAAAATAAAAGAATTCGTGACAAGTACTTTATGTAAAATTAAATTATCTTAATTTTCTACTAAAAGGAATAAAAAGAGAAAAGTTTTTATTTTATGTCTAGCTAATGTAATTAAGTATAATAACTTTAAAATATGTGAATCTCTTAATATTACTTGAGTTATATCACTATTCCACTCAACGGCTCAAATAAAGTTCGCATGTCATGGCAAAGGAAATTGTTAAGTAAGACGAATTGTTGAATGAAGCACATCACTTGGTGGAAGCATATATTTCTGGGACTGTATATTGCGAGATGTGATTGCGCTGATTCACGCTCTCACTGACAGAAAATGTACTTTTAAGAACAATTTGATTAATATATTATGCATATTTATTTTGCAACTGAAATTTTATTTGTGACGACACATATATTTAACATTATTTTATAATTACGGATATAGTATATAAAGTACATGTAATTACATGATTGATTAAATCAGGAATGCATGACAATTAAATGACAACTACAACTTTATGTTGCAAATTAAATAATTTTGTAATGAATTAAATATCAGATAATTAAAATTAAATTATATAAAGAAAAGAGATAATTATATTTGCTGAGAAAAAATAAACAACAAATCTTACTTGAATATAACATTATATTGAACATAATATTTAAACTAATGAAATTTCATAGATAACACAGAATGTCAAGGGGATTATTTTTGTAAATGAATACAAAAATTCGTCTCCAATTAACAGAGTTTCCTGGCTTACATTAAAATAGGTTTCACTAATAGGATTTCTACGGTAGCAACAGTGATTGAAACTGTGGAGTGGAAAGCATCACATGATATCTCTCTGTAAAATCGTATGTATTCAGGGATGAAAAGTACGAATGCGTGCTTATATTTCGTGCATCTGCCGACTTGTAATGTGGAGCAAACGGCTTGGACATTCTGATAACCTTGTATTATTGCGACGAGCGCACAAGTACACAACGTACACACGACAGGGATCGTCTAGGGAAGAGAAATATATAAAGAAGACTTCCAGACAGTGATATGATTCAACATACAGAGCCTACGGCCATTATTGTACGGTTCTTCTCATTGTTCAGCACCGAACAGTCGAACTCGCTCTATACGCTTCCGTTCGTGTTTTTCATTCTGCCATAAAAGGCGCGTATCAATACGGAAAGCATAAGAAACTGTGTCTCACTTCCTACAGCATCAGAAAAAAACGGAAAGCTATTTATATTGCGTATTATGGTTATTATAACCACTGTGTGACAAACTTTTTGATTGACCGTATGTATTGGCTGCATTTAGCAAAAAAAAAAATAGCCTTGCAACTATTATAAGATTCTTTAATGTGATTGATTTTTGCTCTTAGTTACTTTCTGGATTTAAATATATAAATTAATTATATTAGAGAATCTTACAATAGTTGCAAAGCTACTTTTTTTACTGCACGCAGCTATTAATTGCTCGTGACATATGTGAATTTATAATATAATTTTTTGAAGATAAATACATATACGTTACTACAGAAATTTTGCGTGATATTTATTTTCAGTAATATCTGCCAAAATTAATTAAAAAACTAATTAAGATCTCTTTAAATTTTTTTAATTTATTGTAAATCAATATTTGAATTTACGAATTTGTTTATTTAATTCTTAATGCAGTTAAATTTCAGTTTAGATTAAACTTTTTGTTTAAGTAAACACCAAACAGCTAGAATAAAAATAGTTAAATACACTGTTCTGCGAAAATGCTGCAAAAATACAGAGAAATGTCCGAGCTGTCTACCCGCAGTGCAAATATCTATTATAAACCCCAAAGTAGTTTCGGCAGAATTTTTCTAGCGCCAGTTTTGTACGCATCTCTCATGTGTTCTGGTATTCTCCCAACAATACCGGATGATCATATTTTCAAGAAAATATATGACTTCAATTTCGATTCTTCAGGATTGCCTGAAACCGATTTGCTTCGTTTCATTCTCGTTGGTCTCGAGATATTCGATTTATATTGCGAATCTAGCTTTACTTTCTGCTGGCCTGCCCTAGCGGGAGATATTGCAAAATATGGTGTGCTTTTCTAGAAGAATACTGATTCAAAACATACGGCCTATATTCGAGCAAAATTATTTTACGCACGCACAATGATAATATTTTTCTTCAAACATAACTTTAATTTAATCCGCTTTTTGGAAATAAATATACAAAGACTATAGTTTCGTTATTTATAAATTTAATAATAACAGATTGCTTCTATGATTTTTATTAATACATAGAAAGACTTATCTAATAAAACCACATATTCTCTAAAATTACTAATTAAACTAAATGCCTAAACTAGATTTAATCCTATCGCGCGTCGGCTAACAGCACGCATTGGAAAATTTAATTTACTATTACTAATGGATTGCATAAAGGTATATTCTATCAAATGGAAAATACGACAATATTCGTAGAACCTAAACAGCTTTGAAATCACAAAGGCTGTTCAGAACAATATCGCATCGTATCAATACGATAAAGGATGATTTTACATAATAATAACGATGCGGCACAATCACGCCTTGATGATAACTCAATTTCCTAATATTTATTTAGCAAATATTATTCTTATTGTGCTATATTTGAAATTTCTAAAAATATATATTAATTAGAATTAAAGCATTTTTTACTTCAATAAAAAATTATATACGTTTTGCAAATTTAACTTCAAATATGCGAGTAACAAAAAAATTCTGTTCTTTATTTTGATATTACTTTAATTTATTAAAATTTGCATATTTAACATTAAAAATATTTTAATTTAATTGTTAAGATTTTTAATATTACTTTAAAAATAAAAATTGCGAAAGAGACGACATCTAAATTTTGCTAAAGAAAAGATAAATCTCATTTCTCGTAAGAAATATTCTTCAAGGATAATCGTCCTATTCAAATACACTTATTACCACACATGCATCTCTGCATTTTGTACCGTTCTTTCCGGCCGTGAAATTTAATATTGCCGCGACCTATAAATCAGAAGCGACCATAATCTTTCGCGCAGCTTTATTTCCTATCCACGTAAAACGTAGACTACGAGCCAATTTCTTAGGCGACGACAGTACAGCCAGCATTTTGAGGAGAAGAAACATAAAAGCAGTGATGCGTAACGAATATCAGTGAGCCAAAAATGCGAATGGAATCAGCGTTAGAACGACATGAATTATGGATTCCACTTTGGATTATTAAAAACCATTATTCAGAATATATCCGCGGATGAAGTGGCGTTAGCCAGATTTTCCTAAATTATGAACACTTTGCCGTAATAATGCCGAATTGCTCTGACAACTAATAAATCTTTTAAAATTCTGTAAAATTAGATCAGAGTTTCCTCATAAGTTGGAGTAAATCTTTTCATCTGTTCTTCACTATTTTATGTGTAAACCTTTTTTAATTAACGTTTTAATAAACGGTATTGAACAGCTTGAATCTTTTCTACATTTTTTCCAATTAATGTGCCAACTGCTATTCAAACGTTTTCTAAAGTGATATTGCTCACAAATAAATCTGTAAATATTTTATTTATATAAATGTACACATGCACACACATTAATTAGAAGTTGCAATATTATTGATTGCTAGCGTTCGTAACAACAAAATGTTTACATTGTATTTGCATCGAACGTTGGTATATTACAATGCATTACAAATGTATAGGTACACAATAACGCGATAACTACATATTAGTATTCGTTAGCATAGTTTAGGTTTCGCATAATTAGCGTATGTAACTCTCGACACCCGTGATCAGATATTTGATTACATTTTGCATTACAAAAATCATATCAGCGTTATAAGATTTTTCTTTATACATGCCTTTATATTAATTTTATATATTAACTTTTAATTAGCATTATAATCATAATATAATATAATTTTATTTAATATATTTTACTAAAATGACAATTGATGAGCATTTTTAAAACATTATACAAATAAAAAATTAAAAAAATGAAAAGAGAGAAAAGGAATATGTATCATACAATTTTATTCAAACATATAAAAAGACTGTTGATAATATATTTTGCTCTGTGAAATCCAGTGTGAAAAAATCCAATATACATACACATTGCATTTTCGGTCCCATGTGAGTGCGTTAGAAATTCTCTCAGCAATCAGTGCATCAACGCAAATAAATTAATGCATATCGCAAATAGCCAGCTCAGTAGGCGCTCTTACGATGTCACATTTATTATATGCCAAGTACTAGTGGTTAGCAAGCAAAATTCTATCGTCTGTAATCATGACGCATGAACAAAGCACCTCGGAACACCGAACTCGCTTCCATCGCTTTAATTAATTCGGGGGATTGCAGTAAATCTCGCGACTATTCTATACATCGTCCAACGACTGCGTTCGTTTTTAGTCGAAACGTCCATTACTCGCGAAACTTATTTTGCAATGTATATTATTATTTTGGACGTTGTTGGTCACGGACGTTGGTACACGTTTAATTATACAGAAAATTATGATAAAGATTGAAAACCGATAAAAATGTAATTTAAAATTTTCAAAAATATTAATATTATTAATAATAAAATGTACTAAAATTTGTATATTAAAGTATTTGAAGTATTATTGATTCATTCACTTCCCAGTTTTAAAATCGAAAGCTATTATAGATTCCGTCATCAAACTCTCAATTGAGTTTCAAAATATCACAATAACATAATACTGACACGCTAGTATATAACGCGCGTACACATATAAAGATACTTTTATTTTAAGTAATTACTAAATAATTTACATATTATTATCTACGTATAATTTATTTTACTTTTTCAAAAAGATTGTCCAGCTCAATGATTGATATCGTTTTCGGTAGTCATCTGCTGAGGACGGACATTTATTAATCTATAAAATCGATCGATGAATTCGTCGATGGCGAACGATAGAGTTGGGACAATCAATAGCTTAGGATGTACGTTTGACAATGACAAACCCGGTCGAAGGAGATTAGAAAGCCTTTGTGCGTGTCAGCAAGCTAACCATTGTGTCGAAAGAGAGACTAGAGGAAGCTGTTCTTTTGTCGCGGATGACAGGACTAATCTCCTCCTATCAGTGCAGATATTTGTAGCTGCAAAAGGCTGACCTATGGTCTTCCATCGCCAATTTTATACTCATGTATTTTATTATATTTCTCTCTCTCTCTCTCTCTCTCTCTCTCTCTCTCTCTCTCTCTCTCTCTCTCTCTCTCTCTCTCTCTCTCTCTCTCTCTTCTCTTCTCTTCTTTTCTTTGCCTATACCTAAATTTTTTTGGTAACAGAAGCCTCGAAATATAAATTTATTAAGAGAAAGTAGAAGAAAATATAAAAATTAATACGTAATTGCAAATATGTTTTAAACAAAAAAATAAAAGTTTTATAAATATTATTTTACTGAAATACAGAAATTTTACTAAAATTTAAAACAAAAAACATGATAAGCATTATTGATAAAAATAATGATATTATTTTATTTAACTTTTAAAATCATTTATTACTTTCTTATAAAATTATATTCTATAGAAAAATATTGTTTTACGTTCTAAATCCTTAATTCATTATTTCTTACTTTCGACTGTTCGTACTTTTGTTCGTAGAAAATTAATAGAGAAGCACATTGTACTTAAGATACATTATATATGACTTACGAACTACGTACAACATTTCCACTCAAGGAAGGCTTTCTCAGCCGAGTGAATTCATTAAAATGTTGACAGAACATCCCGTGTCATGTAATGAATAATATACGATAATGCAGCAAAACCCGCGCTTTGTCGAATGTGAGAAGCTGATGAGCACCTTTGTAATGATGGTATCATTTAATTAATTAAGTATGGTGACTGCTAAATCACTGCCTTTAGCGGTATAGTCAGCAAGCTTGTGAAAAGGAAAATCGGAATTAGAGAAATCAGGAGTACAGCGTTAATGGCTATAAACCGATTTACGCTCGGGAAGAGGGTGGATGACGCCTATATCGATTTTCAATCGGCCACAGAAGTTTTTTATTTTACAAAAATCGCACCTTTTTTTACGATCCGACACGACGAAGTCGGCGAGATGACGCCAGTCAGATTTATGAGGACAGTAAAAAGCGGTCGATTTACTATAAAAACGACTGTTCTTCGTTTCATACTGAATTTTATTACACAAATGATGGGAACGTGGATAAAATGAAAATTATATAATATAATCAAACAAGTATTACGCTACAAAAATACATGGTTTTGAATCCATATAAAAGAAGCTATTATAAAGCTCTCTCGGTCATTATCGGAGTTCTTTATGTTTATTTCATATATATACATATATGTACATATATGTATATATATTTACAAAACCAAAATATTATAAATAATAATTAAAAACCAGTGATTCTAGATGTTTTAAAACTTACACTTTTAATTTTCATAAAATATGAAAATATAAATATGATACAACGACTGATTGCATGCTTACATTTTTTACCATTAATTTTCTGTTACATTTTGTACATAAGTAGAAAACAAAAACTACAGTTTTCAATTTTGCTAGCATTTTAATTATTCGATGCAACATAATTTTAATATAACATTAAAGTAAACTTTTTAAGTTAAAAAAAATAATTATAAATAAAATATAAATGACAAATATAAATAATTATAAATATTCTTTGTTTAAAAAATTAAAAGAGAAAAATGTTACACAGAAATATTGAGTTTAGCATTATTTACTTCAGAATACATGATGTGGTACTAAAGATTCTGTAGTTAATTAGTCGAAATTGAGTTTGCGACTTAATAATATAAACGGCATAGTAAAATAAACATATATGCATATTCAAGACGTTGTATTATGTAATAGGATCAATATTATGAAATAAAAGTTTATATTTGTTATAGACTCGTTAACGTGTATATCATGCAATGTATAAAACTTTCAAATCATATCGAAACGCCAATCGATGATCGATGACATGTTATCCGTCGTTATAAATCGCTTTGTTACAACAAAAATGTAATAGATGTTTACTACCATCGCTGTTCTACATTGCCCGTAAACTTTCCGCTAAATCATTGGATTTACTCCGCGCCGCATTTAACTGGCGCGCGAGGACGTGTCTGGTGTGCTGATACGATACATGAGAGTACAGAATGGCACGTTCCATCGTTGAAACTTGGTAATAATGAACTTGGCTAAGGCTCTATGACCGACATTCTTGCTCCATATTTAACGATATACATGTTTGTTCGATACTTGTGCGGTATCAGCATCAAATCTTCATGTCACACAAACAAAAATTCTTCTTAGGCTAGTCTTTAGCGCTAGATTACTTTAAATATTAAAATAATTTTTTTTTTCAATAACGTTGTAATGGAAAAAACAAAAAAGAAATTGACCAACTGAATTTTTTTTCTAAAAGCCGCGTGGTTTCTTTTATGATTTACCTTTTATAAGGTTCTTCTATGACATTCTGTAACACACGAACAAAAAGGTTTTGCTGAAATATCTAAAAATTTAGCCATAGATTCGAAAATTTTGTTATCGTCAAAATAATTATGTAGAGCGTTCAAGCCAGTGACTAGAATATCAAATTTTTTTGCATTGTTGATCGCACACACATATTTGGACTTTTCGCATGTTGTTTTAATATTCTAACAAAATTATTTTCAAATTTATCTAAATTTTTAGAAATTTTAGCAAAATCATTCTTTTCGTGTAGACGTTCATGTAAACAGCATCGTAAATAGGTGCTTAGTGTGCGAGACGTAATTATCTTCGTACAGTGTCGGCATGCCATACTATGCCGTATTGTTGTACGCCATGATTAAATTCGCCCACCGTTCGCATCGATAAGGATTTAGATTCTTGACCTAATCGCTATTTCGTCTGCAACAACATAGCAACATGATAGCGCGCTATTTTATCACATATTATAAAAAAAGAGTTAATTTTAGACAACTATAAAAGGGTAGTTAGTGAGATAATTAGATAAACGTCGCGTTTAAGATTTTGATTTTTATATTATACCCTTATAATAGCAAAAGACCAACGGTTATGTTTGTAGATAGAGCTGGATAGCTAAAAGTTCTTGAGGACGTGCACACACCTCTATATCGTTTATTCTTCAATAAAAAAAAATGGAAAGAGTACGATATAAAATGCAATAACTTGTTTTGTAAAAAAATAATTATTTTGTTTCTACGTGATTGTTACTCTGAATTTATATTACTTTGAATAATTGTTTAATAATATTAGGTGTAGAAAGTCATCGCGTATTTTTAAAAGACATCTATCAGTAAAAACCGCAATTACTTTCTTACCAACAATATAAATATATCTTGATAGAGTAAAGTTTCAGCTTTAAAAATCTCTTTTTTAAATTATACGATACGACAATTTTTAATGGAGTTATGAGCAATTAAAGTCAAAATAATTCTTTTATTTAATCCGCGATAACTCAGTAATCAAAAGTCGTAGGAATATTAAAAAAAAACGATTTTGTAGGGAAAGTATCAAGCTTTCACGATAGGTAATCGAAAATTTTCTCAAATTCGTTTTGGACACGTTACAAATCCACAAAGTGAGAAGAAAATTTTTCGTCTTTTTCAGCTCGTAGTTTTTGGTATGTAAAAATTATCAAACTCATATAAACTTAAAAAATGTGATAAGCTTTTAAAAGTAGAGATTTCAAGCTTTAAAACCCTTTTTTTAAATTTGAATTTCATTCATTATTGACGAAGATATTGTATATACAACTTTGAGCTAAAAAATACGCGACTTTTATTGACTTTTTACTACACCTAATATAATAATATAAATGCTGTCGCGAATCGAATATACAAAGCGCAACTGTCGAAATTTTCTATTGAAGTTGTTTAATAATTAATAAATTTGTTAGATTTTTCCATCATAAATAAAAGTCTTGAAAGTGCTAAAAAATGACAGCTTATTTAAAGTTGAGTCTACAAATGAAAATATTATTCTTTTTTAGAGTGTGCGTCTTTCTTTCTATAGAACAATAAAACAATCAATAATCATTGATAAATGTTAGCACTTTAGTTTGCTTAAGATATTGAAAGAGAATTATTAAAAAGAAATTAAAATTTAATTATATATAGATTTATCTACTATTCGATATCATTTAATTGATGAAATTTATTACAGAAAAAAAAGAAATAATAGTAATAACCTTTCGTGTATATGCGTGTTTAGCGTGTTATTTTTTATAATCTACACATATTAACATCAGTTACATTATAACAACGCGATTTTGCGAACAAAAATAAAAAATAATTATTTGATTATATCTATCATGCGCTATATATTTTATTATTAGTATAATCTGATGGAAAAGCGGAGGGATGAATAAATTTCCTTCTCCAAGCCGCAATATCCATTCACTCGAATCGCCAGGAACTATCGATTGGATCTGCTATCGAGCTCAAGTAATACTATAGACGCGATCGATTGGGAAAAGCTGGTTGCATCGTGCTTCAATAATTTCCATTATATGCAGAACTAGGCTGGTTATTTTGAAATGTGTGCGTTACTCCGTTAACCTTCTCGAAATATCAATTACACAATCACCTGTCTTCAAATATCCCTGTTTACCTAATCATAGCATTGTATCATTCACTAGATGCAATATATGCTTATCGCACAGTAGGAAATTCAGTAAAGCTATTTATTAATGTTATTATTGTTCAGTGAAGCTTTCTATTAAAACCGTATTTATGCATGGAAAATTTTAATTATTATTATTTAAAAGTATTTTTGGTTTGAATTATTTTATCTTGTTTCTTTTTAAATTAATATACTTATAATAAATTAAACAAGACAAGAGCGAGAAAGAAAGACAAAGACAGAAATAGAGAAAGAGAGAGGGAGCAAGAGAGTAGGCAGCTTGAATATATAATACATAATTAAATTATTTATAATAATTTCCCTTTAATATTGTTTTAATAATTTTTAATTATCATCTGATGCAAATTAAAATCCCAAAAAATGTCTTTTCTATTGCTGCATAAAGATAAATACAATTTTCTATTTATAAATTAAGCTTTATACAAATAATCTATTATTTTTTATACAATTGTCTTAATCAAACTATCTCATATCCGTTTCTATTAATATAGATTAACTTTAATTTTGATTTAACTTTTTATCTTTTTTTTTTTAGTTCTAAGAATTAGAAAAAGATAAAGTTTAACCGATTAAAATTAAACCGATATTAAAGTTAATCTATCTTGATAGAAATGAGCATTAAACAGACTCGACACAACAGTATTATATTGTAATATACATGCTATAAGAATTATATCGCAAAATTAATAAAAGTAAAAAATATTGATAACATTTGCTATCAAATATTTATAAAAATTTACAGCAGTTCTATGTGATATTTGGATGAAAAGAACTGCATCATATGTTGCGTCGACTTTGAAGCAAAATTGCATCGAACGTCTTCTAGCCAGAGGCATAAAATAGCCGGCAGACTCAGAACGAATTTGCGCCCAAAATTGAATTGCACCGGAATGTAACAAACAACTAGTGAATTGGTGCCGCGAGAAAAATTTTGTATTGAGCTGACGAAATTTATTTCGAATTCGACGAATTAGATTCCGCACAAAATCAATACCGTGAAACCGTGTACCGAGTTCAACAATCCCTCGTTGTAAAATTAGGAATACTTCATGTCATCGGATATTTCATTAATAAATTTAGTCATTTATTAATATAAATTTAATCATTCAATTGGATAACTCTCTTTCACAAAGACTTTAAGAATTATAATCATATTTCATATTTTTCTAGTTTTTATCGTTTCCATACCACGGTAATATTTTATGTGAAATTTTTCAAAGGTAATGCAATATTCTCCTGTCACTGAAAATGAGAGAGAAACAACATAGGGATAGGTCGTATAATTTGAAAATACGCAGCTCGGTTTGAAATTTCAACGTGATTCGCATCAATTATAGCAAAGAGGATCTTCTTTCCAGGATGGTATCCCGGAAAGCTGAGAAAAAGAGAACGTCCACTCTTCCGTCGGTCCTCGACATTTGCGACAGTGTAATCTTATACCGGAACTCCTTGAAAGATAAAATTAAAGTGTTAGATAATGCATCACAGTTTTAATGCATTGTAACATTGCATTTATGATAAGCAGAACGTAACATAGATAAGCAGAAAACACTGACATGATAGATTCAAAATTAAATGTTTATATCTATTCTTACAGATGTTTAGAACTACATTTTTATTTTATTTATTTTTTTTGTATATATTTTTACGATATATTAAAAAATTTTTTGTAAAAAATCCACTATAAAAAAAGATCTATGCTCGATTATTTTTTCGTAATATTTTCCTGTGCAGATTAAAGTGATACATTTTGTATATATTGACGCGTATCGCTATTGATCACTGTCAGTTAACCGAAAAAAAACGTGGTAGGATAAACCGTCTAAAGCACAGCAGCTGATCGCGAGCACGGTATAGATGTCCGTAAAAAGAGATAGCGAAAACATTTCGCGTACGACGAAAGACAGCAAGGAATACGGGATACAGCGATAATTCGAAATAGTTTCCTCCTCAAAGTCCGTTTCTCACTTTCAAGTAATAGCACGAATCTATAAGACGAAGGAGATTTTACGAGCGATGTATAAAAGAAGCCAAGCCGAATCCATAATACAAATAGAATCAACTATTTCATTTGCCAGACAGGAAAGAAAAATACTGGAAACGCAATAAACAAAATGTTACTTCCTTATTATACTCATTATGTATTTATCTTTTCTATGATTGTCAAACGCGAAATGATGACGCCTTAAATTTTAAAAGAGATATTTTATACGAATATTTTAAAGTATAATTTTATCCGATGTTATACGATTTTATACGAATAAAAAAATATTTTAATATTTACAACATTTGTGTAAATAAATATTTATGTAAGTAATGTTTTCTTAAAAATTATTTTATTATCACCAAAAGAATATACTATGTAGCGGTAATGTGTGTGTAGAACTGTAAGGATAGATAAAACTTTTTCTCAAGGATGAAATAGATTTAAGTTCGAGCAATTTTTCTTCCGAAAGAAAGTAATCAACACCATGAAAAATATCCGTTTCCACTGAAGTAACCGATGATTTGCGCGTTTACCAAGTACTTTTCTAAGATAATTTTTAATTTGCGATCATCGGTTTTGCTCGACAAATGAATAGTTGGTCGACGTCTGAGCGACGTTCTTTTGTAGGAAAAAAATATTGCTGGAATACAAATTGTTCATAAGAACGTAAATAAAAAAATATTAATACTTATGTTTCGCTTTTAAATATGTATCCGGACGTCATTTTACAATTGCACACTCGGTAGGGGTGAAGCACCACTTTCTCAGTGAAAAATCATGAATGTTTCGAGGATTCGTATGTCGCGCATATGTATATGTTCATATGCGAGAGGCTTTCCAGGAAATCTCCGTTTTTCCGTTGGATATACGTCTATTTGCTTGCCGCTAGCACACCGCCGCAAGTACTTTCCGCGACATTTTGCATATTCCCGATCCACTCGACGATAAGCTTTGAGTATTATATCCCACCACTGACTTTACCGACCACTTCGCTACTTACTCACCGATTCCAAATGTTCTATCTTTTTTTAATGTCATATATATTGAAAGATAAAATAGGCATCTAAATAATTATCTTAAAGTATCATATAGTAACTAATTAAAGAATGATAATGCCTGTGAGAGCCGAACACTGGATATCCGCGTGTAATAGTTTATTCAATTAATATATAATGTACAATAGACTTTTTAATCCTACTGCTGATCCTTCTCGTAATATATTCAATTACAATATAATTAAAAAAGTTGATAGGTCATATTAAAAATTGAAATTAAAAATCGAATTAAACAACATGTGGCCGTGTCTAATGTTATAGTCGAAAATTATGAAGTCCAAGCGTATTTTGATTATAATTTCCAAGTTAACCATATCAAATTATTAAAACTAAATTAAACAGATATATATATAATAAATATATATAATAAGATATAATAAAATAAAAGTAATAACTGATAAATTAAACTTGCATAATGAAACGCCAAGACAAGTCAATCAGAGAAAGTTCTATGTCAGTTCTAATTTCGCTCTCATATAACCGACGCAATCAATAACTAAACAATATATGACTATGATAAATTAATTAAAACCGAATTAAACAAACAGATATGGTACAAATATATATAGTAACTAATTGTAATTATATTAATATTTAAAAGATCGATTTATTAGCTGCTACTCTACAATATTCGTGATATTCCTTCTTAATCTCTCGATGTCAGATGATCTAAAAATAAAATACTTCTCTTTAATGCAAACTTACACGGAAAGAACATTTCGCTGAAGTTCCTGAAAATTTGACTAGATATTGAAAATAATTTTATTGAACCAAAATAATTATGTGAGACAAGCGTTGATGACAATGCTGCAAAAAGATTTAACATTTTAGTTTGGGTATTCTACATAATTATTTTGATAGTCCAAACAAAATTCTTGTCAAATACGTATTTTGCTAAATTTTTAGATATTTCAACAAAACCGTTTTTTTTTTATATCTTTATTGATACAGTCAGTTTTGCGCTAAATCATACGATACGCTCGTTATAGTACAACGTACTATACAGAAAAATTAAACCTAGGATTATATTCTTCACACGTCGTCTAAGAATCATTATGACACGACTTTGTGCTCGACTGTAAGAGCCATCTTCTGACTGGAAGATCTAGGAACCAGACTAACGAGCTAGAATCGCATCTGTAGGAAGAAGAACGTATGAGTAATGCTGCATCTGCTGCTCGCTTCAACGGTTATTATTTGCGGTCGCCGAATGAATTATAGGGGTGCACGCGTCTCGACAATGTAACCGCGACATCTCGGAAGCTTTGCATTGCAACTAAATTTATTTTGTTAGTTACATATCGTCCGATACACTGCGAAATTCCGGTTTTATTCATGACGGTACTTTACAAGCAGTTGCATTAAAACTTACGCGGATGTTATTTTGTCTTATACATTCGTATGACGCAAAATCGCGAAGGAAGTCTTTCTTGGTCGAAACACGTGGCAAGTGTTGGATCCACGTCAAATACTTGTCACGTAGATGCAACGGCTAATCCCTGTTAAGTCCTTTCGCTAGGAAATCCGTAGAGGATTTGAGAAACGTGTTTCTCTCGCGAGTTTCCGTGTCACGCGATGGAAACTTACCTGAGCGAAACAGACAACGATGTAAGACCGTCCTGAAAGAGAGATACTTATTTATTTTCAGGTTGATTTTATTTTTAACTTTATCATCTATTTACCATTAATTTTATTTTTGTCAACAGTTTTATTTTTGTAAATAAAGTTCTTCACAAGAGAGAGAGAGAGAGAGAGAGAGAGAGAGAGAGAGAGAGTCTGCCATTACTTAAATTAATCATTAAAAAAATTTTTTTTAAATATATTTTTTATAAATAATTAATGAACAAAATTTATAAAAAGTAACTTTTATACTTTTAAAAAATCATAATAAATATGATTAAACAATAAAAATGCTATATATATGTTCTCTTACATACTACATTTTACACAATATTATAAATAAATACAGATAACACAGGAAAACAAATTTCCTCTAAAAATCTATTAAAACATTTGTGTTAAAACAGTAACGTATTATTTAATTTATAAATGGATGTATTTTTAGGTCGAGAGAATATTGCATATTTCAATTACAGTAACGTAATACAAGCAGTAATGAGAAAAATCTTTTAATCTCAGTCAATGAATTGCGAGAAAATAGCGTAAAATAACATAGTGAAAATAATATAAAAAATTGAGTATCTAGAATTTAAGTTAATCTCTTTAAATGTAAAAGTATTTTATACTTTTAATTAATGTTTTGTCTCGCTCTATACCAAAGAGTAATTTATTCTATCTAAAATAATTTTTTTGACATTCTTTCGAATTAATAGAAATTAATTTGGGCTGCTTGGAAAACACCAGTGCAGATTAAATCGAAACTGTTAAAGCTATATCGCTAATTAACATCAAGACTTCTCAAGATATGGCACGTTCACGTTAATACCACGTTTTATCATTGCATCAGGTACATATCTTTCTTCCCAGTTGAGCGACTTCTCTTGCTACATGTAAACACTTATTACAATTTTGCTATAAACGTTTGCGTGCCTTTTATCGCTTCTCATTCATAAAACATTCCAATCATAATGTTCTGCTTATATTAAAACGGTTGGCAAATCAAGATCTTTAATATACATTTAGCACTTTGCATGAAATTCTATTTCATAGAGTATTTAACATGAAATATTCTGATATTAGTTTCGATTAAATATTTACAACGGTCCGTGACATTTTAGCTTAACAAACTAACACAATTAAAATTCCATAATATTCTGTATGATGGCTGCGAGCAGCGATCGTTAATGCTAAATAGTAAATGTAGCCTATAAATAAATTAAACAATTGATGGCTATAGTTGACCATTTTACTTTTCTCAGGAATGTTCAATCAAAAGTGCTATGCACCCTCTCATGCACATTAATACACAGGCTTTAAGTACGGGCTGTTTATAGCGTGCCCCTCCATTAACAGTCGCCGAATTTTATGAGCTTATGTAGAACGGTGCTGCGTAATTGCGGAATTGATGTGAAAATGAAAGTATCGGATTTCAATTATTGCTAAAAGAAAACTACGATTAAACATTTATAATAACGAAAATTGTTAATCTTATTTCTAACAAGTTCATAATAATTATTGGTATTGTGCACTTATTTTTATAATAATAAATTTTATAATAAAAAAATAATAAAAATGCAATAACAATACTTTATGATATAAAAATGACAGCATTCTCTCTACGCATACTCAAAATTTATAATATTAATATGTTTATAGAAGCCGTTATTATAATATAATGCAAAAATGATTACAACTTACAATGAAAGAAATTTTCTCAAATTCATATTTTGATTTCACAAAGATTGATGCGTAAATTTTTTCTTGTTCTACAATGAAACATAATACAAAAGGTTTTCTGTATACATGGCATTAAAACCATTTAAAATTAACGCTGACAAGATCTACGTTAATATAGATTTATTACAATCGACAATTATATAACCCGCTTTCGTAAAATAGATTTAATTTTAGCTTATTTAATAAATTCACATTATCTAAATTGGTGGCAATTGACGAAGATAACGCACACGTTATTGGGGAGGTAAGTTAAAAGTTTAAAAACGCTATTAGAGCCGTCGACACGAACTTGTGAAAAATTGGTGTCTACGGAAAATTAATTTCTCCTTATCTGCCCGCATGGAAGAACCGATAAATCTGGTCAGCGCATGACCGGAGTAGACGATTTACGACGGTGTGGCAGCTTGGCCTGTATCATCGTAACTTTCTTTGAGCGTCGTCATCAAAGCGAATTTATTGCGTAGCTTCGACGTTACATTGATCGACCGACATTAGTTCAATTAATTAAAAACATGAAATAATCATAATCTGCTTAATTCGAAACATTTGTTTATTAAATTAAAATAATTTTATGCAACGTTCATAAATTTTTAAATAAAAAATTGTTTTATAATGTGATTCTTTTTGAGAATATTTTATGAAAAATATTTTTCTGTCTTCTTGAGAAATGAGAACGGAAATTAATGCAATTTAAATTTATAAGATCAACATATATTCCATCTTTTAAAGTGAATCTTTACTGTCAGATTGAACCGCTTTGCACCTGCTAGGATGCACTGTAAGAAAAATTAATTCTCCTTAACTTTACATGATAAAAATAGGATCTTAGAAGCAGCTAACATCTGAGAAGATAATATATAAACTTTAATATATTTAAGAAAGACTTTTATGTGTTGATTATTTTGTTAAATTGTGATGGATAAATTGTATTCCAAAATTAACTTTTTAATTTATAATATTTTTAAGAAATCATTTTATATAATATATTTTCCATTAAATTAGATTAAAATTTATAATCATATTGTAAAAATATTTGCAAACAAAACTAAAAATTGCATATCGATAAAAACGGAGTATTTGCGCCATCACGACAAGACAGCAGCAATAAACATGATGGATGCATTCAACCGTGTGTACATCTTGCACGCGTTTGTGATCGATCAAACGCAGCGACGTGAAGCACTAACAGGGGAATTTCCACGTCCACCCTTTGACCCTTCAAAAGGAGGTATTTGGGGGTTCCGCAAGACTCAGTACGCAATTGAGAAATGATCGGGAGATAGGCAGATGAAGCGTCGAAAAGGAAAAACTGCTCCACCACGGCAGGTGGGGTATTGTAAGACTCAATTTCATGCTTGAATAAGCGATGCGACGCGGGGCAGCGTCGACGATATTCTCCGCGCTTAGAGATTGCGCGCGACAGCGCGAGAAGGGGATAATGTGCCGATTCTCGATTTCTGCGGAATGCCAGCCCAATAAATTTTATCTCACTGATTTATTAGAGACGCCGAAAGAAGTGCGGTTTCATGCACAGATAACGCACAGCCTGCAGATCCTGCCTGTTTTCTAATGTAATATTTCTTTACTCACTGATATAATCGTAATTTTTAGTATAAACTATAAAATATACCGCTTTCAATTATATTCATTAAAATGCTAAATATAAAATATTAATTAATTTCTAAACAAATAGTTTATAAATGTCCGTTTTATAAATTATTTTCTATTTTCTCTGTATGTGTCCAGTCTATTTAATATTGTATGAGATTCATCAATCTACTTTAATAAAAGAAAAAGATGTATAGATTTCTAAGACATGCTTGTTAATTATTGATTTAATTGTTAAAGTTCTAAAATAATGCTCATATAATATTTAAATATTTAATTGACCTCTGAAGCACAATTTTGAAAAAAGATTTTACATTTTTAATTCCTGTCATGATTAATTACGTATTCGGATACATTTAATGGTAATATCATTAACTACCATTTTTGTCGTTCGAACAAAAAGTCACAGAAAATATAGAAGCATGAGAATGCTTCGTTAATATCTGCAGTGCGCTTTATTACGAATGCAAAATTTGGCGTGACCGGATTATATGATAGAAGTCGGAAATGTATTTCAAGCACGTGAGATGTAATGAAGAGCAACAAAAAGATACATTCTCGACGTTGCGATCTCATTACGAGCTGTCCATCCACCAAAACGTTTTAGAGGACAAGGAGGAGAATAGCAGCTCTTTCGCACTGAAAAAATCTATTAAATGACAGTAGTTAAAATTTTTGATGTTATCTATATTAATCTGCTGAAATAAATATCTTATAAGCAAAATGAAAGTTTTGATACAAATTATTTTAGAGTATGTATTTATATTTTATTAATATTTTATTTATTTGGAATATATTAATATTTTAAGAATAAATATTTAATATAGTTTTATAATTCAAATTATAATTGTTTAATGTATAATGTGTCTCTTCTTATAAATATCACTTCTTCATGTCAAAAGTGACATATGTAAAAAAAATTATTTTTGAGCTCGATGCATGAGTTAGGTAAACATTTCTCTACTAATCATGAAATCTAAACTAATTTAACTGTATAAAAAATTGTCAAAATGTTACTACTCAAAGGAGGTGATTTCTATAAAGTTATAAAATTACAATAACAAAATGAAATGATAATAACAAAAGTAACATTTAATTGTATTAAGAATTTAGAATATATTCCTTTTGCCGATATTATTTGGTTAATCAATAATGTTCTGCCAAGTTGAAAAATAGTTCTTTCCTTTTTCTGAAAAACTTAATTTTTTTTATTGAAAAAGTAAAGAAGTGATATAAATTTCATATTAAAAAAATTTATTCACAATATTTCATTTAATTGTATAATACTCGTATATATTATATAAAACTTTCCAATTATATTTTAGAAATTATAAATTTAAATATAGTCATCTCAAAAAAGGATATAAACTATAAATTTTATACTAAAAACATTTTCAATTTATAATTTGTTGATATAAATGCTTTTTATTTATAGATTATTGTAATTAAAAGACTCGCTTGTTTAATCAATATGAACATTATTTTCACTATAATATAAGAAAAATTTAAAACTCGTCAAAAATTGTAGTTTAAATTGTCTACTACTTCTCTGCAACGAGACTCGTATTCACTGGTTTCCGCTTTCCTATCTTCTTTCCAGTAGTTCATTTCTCTTTGTAACTCGCCGAGTAATAGGCCATTATTAGGGGGAAATAATATCACGGTCCGGTAAGTTGGAGACGAGAAAAGTTTCCTGTTTCAAGAGACACCATGTAACTGTACGAAGCAAACTTGTAAAAATTGAAACAGCATACGCATTATAAATAGCAAAATTTTCTAGACAGAATAATTTTTAGAAATCGCATGTTGAAATCAATATTGCATCAGTATTGCATTAAAAATATGAATTTCACGGAAATATGTTCAGGGAAAATATGTCTTTTATTACTTACTTACTTTTATTAATTATATATTTATTAATTATTTATTTATAACATAAAAATTTGCAAATGGAGAAAGTAATTATGATTTTAATAAGAAACAGATGTAAACTTAAAAGTATGATTATTGACTACCATTCTTATTCTTTCATGATATGGTACAAATTATTGCTCTCGTGTAGTCCTTTCCATACAGAAGGAAAATACCGTTCAATGTGATAGAACACCGACAAGGAAACAATTACCGGAGTACTCCGAAATATCCATTTATCACGCGGCCGCCTCGTAGAACTTTATCCACAGCAATCAATCAATGTTCCATTTAATGGAAAATCTTCGCGTCTAATTCTTAATGTCCTCCGAGGGATCCTTCTTTCTCCCGGTTCTCGTTGGAAGAATGAAAACTTGGAAAGTGTCCGATGAATCCTCTGAAAGCGCGACGAGAACCTTTTGTAATCGAATAGTAAGGGTTATGCAAAATTTTATAAAATGACAACTTAATTTAAATATCATGTACCTATATATTCGCCATATTGCTTGTTGATATTTAAATATGATTTCCATTATCTGTTTCAGAAAAAGACTAATTTCTTTTTATTTACATATATACCCATATACTTTATTATCTTTCATTTTGCATTTAATCTTAAAATGAAAAGTCTTGCAGTTTGTCATGATAATATACAGCGTATATATGTATATTGCGTGTATATAATCTGCGATATGTCTCTTGTTTCTAAAGGCTAGTACTTAAGTGAAGGTTCAGGAATTATTCACGAATGTCCGGTATTCTGTACGCTCTTACTTCCTTTTGTAATCGTTGTATTACGATTTTACATTTCTAACTAGGGCGGAAATGGGAGAGTTTCTCAAAGCAGATATGCCAACTTGGAGAAAATGTTGGCGGAAAAAGAACGTCAAATGCAGAAACCTGAAATTTTGCGTGTCTCTCCTTACTTTACAAAAATATGACATTGAAATAAAATTAACAAATAAAATATTAGAATTCAAAAGCTGTAGATGATTGATATAATCTTTCAAGAGAGTTATTATATGAAGAACTAAACTTTTTGAAAATTGTATTATAAATATTTGATTAGAAAATTAAAAAATCGTCATTCAATATATCTTCGTACATATGTCGATATGAACGTATAAAAAGTATCGATACGTAAATAAATATTAGCTCATACTATTTACAATCCATTCTATTTAAATTTATACAATTGCGGAATCTAGAAAAAATCCGAAAATTTAGCTCTTGTTTTTTGCTTTATTGAATACATAAGAGCTGTGGAGATGCAAGAGAATTTTTTTATATATATCGTTTCATATAGAAAATTTCAAACTGCTTTCAATTTATTTTTTGACAATACTTTGCTCAACGCGATCGCATTTCAATACAACATGATATTTTTGGACTTTATGAGCCGACATAACACATATGTTCATTGTATTGACTTCGTACGACTGGAAAATTCAAGAATGTTTTGATATCCGTTTATGAATATATTATTATTTAATTAGCAGAGAACGAATATTTTGATTTAAATTAATTACATAATAAAAATTAATTATCATTATAAAACGAAAAATAAGTAAATGAAGTAGAAGGATATATAATTATAAAAATATATACAGGATAACCCCGAATGTTTAGCGGCTATACTTTGAGATTATATAGGAAATTTCATTCTGAATAAAAAGTTTCCTATAAACATGGGTCAAAAAATGCTTCCCTAAAAAATTAATACTTAAAAACCTCTGAAATTACGATTATTTTATATATTTTTACAAATGTCAGGAAAAGTA
Source organism: Trachymyrmex septentrionalis (assembly GCF_001594115.1). Classification (NCBI taxonomy): domain Eukaryota; kingdom Metazoa; phylum Arthropoda; class Insecta; order Hymenoptera; family Formicidae; genus Trachymyrmex; species Trachymyrmex septentrionalis. The sequence goes on along the minus strand of NW_017305779.1, from coordinate 106,815 downwards.
TATGTTTTTAACAAAAAGTATCAAAATAAAAGTTGTAGAGAATTAAATTATTTTTTAAATGGCTGTAGTACGTTCCATAGATTTTGAGATAATCAATTTCAAATATACAGAAAGTGTTTTTTCGATAAAACTTCTTTAAAGATACTTTTTATATTTAGGTTTTAGCTAATTGTTAATGTTTATCTTGCGTGTTGGTTATTTCACTAAAAACTTTGACTATTCCGCATATTATGCAAACCAATTAGTAGTACTATAAGAGGATAAGAGGAAGAATAGATAGTGAAAAAATAGAATTTATAAATAAATTTCTAGGAAAAAAATCAGAATATCTTTAAAAAAGTTCTACCATCGGTAACTTTCGACAAAAGAAAATTGATTATATTATAATAAATAATTATTACATAACCAACAATAAGGCGAAATGTTTAATATGTCATAAAGTGTATGAATTATTTTCCTTAAACGCAGATGGCACCTGCCCCAAGTAAAAAGCG
>NW_017305779.1:103354-106080 GCF_001594115.1 Trachymyrmex septentrionalis | reverse complement strand
TATATGAGGCGTAAATGGGATTGAACCCGGATCTACAAATCGTTAGATTGTCATCGCACCGAACCACTCAACACGCGAAACTCCGAAAAATATTCTTCTATACATTTGAAACTAGTTATCTCAACACCCCTTTCCCTTCCTATGAAACTTATTACATTTATTTATTTTTGTTTTATTCAAAAGAAGTAATTTGCGTTATTTTTTATTCTTCGACAAAAACGCGATATTATAAATACAGGATTATAAATTTCATTTTCATTCAATTAAGAAATACTCATATTATTAATATTTTTAAATAATAGTTATTATCTTAAAACGTATATATATTGTTATATAATATTTATTACAACTAATTGTAAGAATAATGGTAATATTGTTTTTCTTATTGAATTTCTTTTGAATGATTCAGAGCTACACAAAATCTATAGCATTACTGATTAAATTAATTCACGTGTGAAAGAAAATGTAAACAATTGCAAGAAAGTAAATAGAACAATAATAAGTATATATTGATAAAAAAATGTTTAGAAAATAATGAAACTGCAATGGAACGCTCACAACTGCATCACTAGTGCATCACTTGCAGTTAGTGCAATATAAACTTCACAGTTGCATGTGTTCTTTTGCTTAAAGGTGAAAACTAAAGCGATTCTAATAAAAGGATCAAAAAAGCATAAAATCAATTCTTATAAAGAAGTCCACACTTATATTTGAGAACAATAATGCTCCGCATTTATGACATTTATTAAAATTTAATGAATTTAAAAACAGCGTAAATATTTATTCAAAAACTTCCATTTCAACAATGTATCGCTCGTCTTTCATTGTCAAACAGATCGCAACATCAAAATGATATTTCAATAAAACGAGATTTATAGTCCCATATTTATTTCTTGTCTTATATTTGTAGTCCTGTTTTGTTGGTTAAAAAAGAAAAATTAATTTTATTGGAACTAATCTTAAAATACAATAAACTTAATAATAGATTTTGAAAGTCTATTTAATATTCGGTACATCATATTTGCAATCTCGATTAGATTGTCAGATAAGTTGTTGTGAAATATAATCTATGAATATTATTTCTCTTCTTCAATAATCGATTTTTAATAGAAATTTATATACATATATATGCATATTAATATAAAAAAATTTTTCAGACACTTAAAAAGTGAACAATTACTTGTAATAAATCTCATTTAAAGTTCAATAGGTTTTAAAAGCATTTTATTTAAAATTGTTTTTTAAATACAATAGAAATAAATTTCAATCTTCAAGTAATAATTTTAATAATATTTTAAAAATCAAATAGTTTATGTATAATAATTGATTAGTAATATATTTTTATTTATACATATCAAATTGATTGAAATAAATTCTTATGTCAATTAATATTTAAGTTATAATATTTTCTTTTCAAAACATTCAATTAAATGAAATTACTCATTATTTCGCATAGAGTTATTTCGTAGGAATAATTTGTATCAATGAGAGCGGTTTATGGTACAATCTTGATAGATATTTATTTTGATGTACAAGCCCACGTAATGAAATGTCACGCGCGACGTAACTCAAGTCGGCAGGTAATGGCGCTTCATGTATCATCTTATTATATTGAAAAGCAAATGCATCAAGTGCTAACTCATACTAAACATAATTATATCTACAAACAATTAGTTATTAATTGGCGCGTGCGATTAATTAACTCTCACTATAAACGGTACAGTAAATACGATTATTTAACAAGTATCTCATACAATTTATTTATCCCACGTAATCAAAATGATAGCAAACAGAAATTATTGTATTATATGATATACAGATAATAATTTCTTTAATGATTGAATTCAAATGTATCCCATAACGTATTTTGAATTTTTCATTGATCTATGTACGTACATAAGAACTTATCATTTTTTATTTGAAAACGCGAAGTAACACACAAATCATTAAATCAAATTATTTAAGTAATAGAAGATGATAAATTGACTATTTATTAATAATACATCTTATTTGATTTACATATTCAAAAAATATTGCAAATTTTTTAATCGCGTTTTATTGAATTTACTGTACTACATATCGGAGTATAGCATTACAATTAATTAATATTTACATATTAATTATTCTATATATCGGTATAACATTACAATTAATTAATACTATCATAATTAAGTTTTTATTTTGGTATTTACAATTTATTTGGTATTTAATAATTGGCTTAATATTCAGAATAACATCATCATTTATTAAAACCTTTTGTTATTTGACACTTTACTTTTATTATTTTAATTTTCAAGATTCGAAGAATTATTTCGTATTTTTTTCGTGTTATTTTTAACATCATGTTTCGATGAGATCCCATCACGACAATCGCGTGCGCTTAACGTTGAGAGTGCCATGTATGTAAAGTGCCGTGTGATTATTTTAGTCCGGCAATTAGAACGTGCAATCATGTTTTTGCATTTTTAACCGGATTTTCATGATTATTGTATCACGAATGTAGCAATGAATGAATCTGAGAGGAGGAGAAAATTTATGAAACAATGAATGACAACAATAATTACAATACGAGTTAATTACTGTATTTATTTTAATGGATACTATTCTTAATGAATTTTAAAATTACAAACACACACAAATTATTATTACATATAATATTATTTAACATTAAAATATAAACAATAAATAAAAGGAACAGCTACACGCATGTTCGTAGCAAAAAGCCA
>NW_017305779.1:99097-103251 GCF_001594115.1 Trachymyrmex septentrionalis | reverse complement strand
AATGTAAATTAACCAATTAAATAAACAAATATATAAAATGAGGTTTGAAAGAATCTATTAGTAAAATGTAAAAAAGTCCATCGGAGCCTACGTCAGCTGTTCAGATGCACAGAAAATTCTTTATTTTCGTGTGAATGTAACAATATGAATAAAATAAACATTTCGACCCTTCAATTCGGATCCTTATCAATATAAACTGTAAACAGAAATTACATAAGTAACGCAAATTTTAAGTTGATGATTCCCGACAATTTAGTTCGTTTTTCTTTATCCAAATGCCAGTTTGAGAACCGAAGAATAAAAACGTAAACAACGAAACGATTAAAGTGAATCTTTCTGTTTCTCATTTTAAACATATTTCATATGATATCTTTGAAGTGAATGACAAAAATGGTTCAAAAATCTCAATGCTATTATACCATGGGAAGTTAAAGCATTGTTACCATTAGATGAAAATTTCTGCTTGCCAACGTTCAATTAGAAATGATGGAATTTGTTAAACACATCGAACACATAATTTTGTCAAATTAAAATTAACCAATATTAGAGAATTTAGATATAAAATTTTTCCTTTAATCAAAGGAATAAAGCAGGCATGTGCTAGTAGGACTAAAGAAGAGAATTTTTTCTTTAATCAAGATAGCGAAATTATTTGTTAAAAACAATCCACATATTCTTTTTACAAGGGCGGATAAAGCTAATATGGTGATGGCACTTGACAAAACTGGATACGTACAAAAAATGGAAACTTTACTGTTTGATACTGAGTCTTATAAGTTACTGACACACAATCTAGTTAATAAAATATTAACACAACTTAGGACGTTATTAAAGAGATGGAAGCAGCACGATTTTGTCGAGAATTCCGTTTATAACAAATTGAACACTTCTAACCCTGTTACGCCTCTTGCAAAATGTAAGTGTTGATATAATTAAAAACAGGCAAATAATTTTTAAAAATTCTCTAATTTTTCTGTTCTTTTGAATGACTACACAGCAAATCTGACAATCTGATGAGCGATGCGATTCTACTTAGTGATGCAATGCATATGACTTTGGTTGTACTTTATGTAAGTTTTTATATTATGTTTGTATAAGTTAATATTTTGATAATCATTGGGCTATTCATTACATAGTTAATTTGGCATTTGGATAAAGAAGAACGAACTAAATTGTCGAGAATCATCAACCTGGAATTTGCGTTACTTATGTAATTTCTGTTTATAGTTTATATTGATAAGGACCCGAATTGAAGAGTCAAAACGTTTATTTTATTTGTATTGTTACATTCATGAAAATAAAGAATTTTCTGTGCATCTGAACAGCTGATGTAGGCTCCGATGGGCTTTTTTACATTTCACCAATTAAATAAGTGTCAGATACAAATTTTGAAGTTGTTACATAATAGTGTATATAATTATATACAATATATATACATAATACTTTTTGGTTTTAATTCATTATTAAGTTTAAGGTTTAATTCATTATTACTACCTTTTTATGCATTACCTTGTGATTATATTATTAAAATATATGTTTCTGGGAAAACGCCGCTAAACATTAAGAGAAAAAATGATTACAATTATCATAATTTAACTATGATTTATAATTTTGATGTTAACTACATATTTTTTTATAGAATTATAAGTATAATTATTATGATTATTACTAACATTATGGCAGTATATAATAATTATAGAAATGGAGCTCCTAATGATATAATTATTTCATGCAATTATCACAAATACCAAACACTTTTCTCTCAATGTACGGAGAGCAAGCGAAGAGTTAAGAGCAACAAAGAAGAAAAACACCATTCTCTGCACGAATTACATAAGAGACCCCGAGGAAAACCCTTGATCGGGATCCGGTATTGGATTCGAGCACGGATACTGCACGCTCTCGAGGAAGAATCAAGGGAATCGGTAGTCCAAAGCATGGAAAAAAATCTAAGAAAAAACTCACAACTTGTCGCAAAAAACGCTTTCAGGAACTTCAATTTTCTGCGTGAGAACACAGCTACGTATGAGTCACGCAATTTTATATTATTCAAAAGAAAAGCATTAACCAATGTAAAAGCGATATCTATTAATATAATTAAGAACGATCTGCGTCTTTTGCGGGATTCTAATAGAAATCAACAATCTATGGGATTCTCGAATAACATTGAACTAGACGATTGTTGAATTCACTGATGAGGACGTAGAAACGAACACTCGAAGTTGTTAGACTCACTCTGCAAAGTTGGTAAAACGATTCCATATAAAGCCAATTCCACTTACATCACTAATTAACGTAGCATAACGCATACTACCGAATTGTAAATTTTAACGAGATCAGCGACCGTGCAACTCTATCCTATTCGAAAAGTTTAGAGTGCGATTTTCTCTTCCGCAACTGTCGCACAGTATAATCACATTGTATTCTCGTTTCGTTTATTGTATTCTCGTTTTGTTTATAGTATTCTTGTTTCGTTTATTTCGTTTGCAACATTCTCACGTTCTAGCTATCATTTACCTATTGCGCTATCGGTTATTCCAATGTCTTCACATTTCTGCCGTATTGCATTTCCATCGACTATGCTTCAGTCACATTTGTCTCGGGTTATAGTCAAATGTGAACATATTATTTATACGCATACTGAAATCGTAGAAATCTCACTATCATCTACAGGATTTTGTATGGCTACCGACTTGCCACTAGTATTGAAGTATTTGCCATTTTATAGTATTTAATAATTGTTAAAATTAGCCTATAATATTTTTGACTTTTGTTTCGCCTTTCAATTCATTTCAGCTTGCAACGAGCTGTCTTTTCTAACAATTCCGTGAATTGAATTATCATATTTCTAAACCGTTATATCCCTTGACTTTGATTTTGTCTTAATTTATTAGTGTTCCGTTATTAAAGTGGCATAATTACCTGGCGCACAACTACCATTCTGTTTCGTTATTGAGTAATTACCGTTACCATTCCAACTACCGAGAAGCTACTCACATCGACAGTTCATGGAAACGCGACGAAGCGCTGTGCAGCTGCCGATTGTGAGATCGTCATCACAAGTACAATCGCAATGTATAATATAGAAGTAAAAATATAGATAAATAGAATGTTTCATAGAGATCTCTCTCTTCTATGAAACGGATGAAGAACTCTCTCTCTTTCTCCAGAATTATTAAAAATATTAATCTTGAAATTGATATGTAACCCATTTCTTATACACTCATCAGCTAAAAGGTCGCAACATTTCTTTTTCGATAAATTTTGGAATCTACACAGATTTGGAACATAGCCTACTTATCGAACGATTGGTTCTTATTTTCATGGATCTAACTATTTACATCCAATCGTTCTGAGAGCAAGGCTGAGTTCCGAAATCTATTGAAAAAAAAGTGTTGCAACCTTTTAGTTGATAAGTGTACGCAAATTGTCAAGAACAATTAGTGGATTAAACTATTATTTTTACTAAACGGTTACAACAAAAGCGTTAATTCAGAGGTTATTTAAACGGTTATTTAAACAATTACATAAGTTGAATAGTTACTGGTAATTTACTATAATACTAAATAATGTTAAAAAATAACTTAGCTAATTGTCAGTCGATTTAACCAATTAATAGTTATTGTAAATAATTATTATTTGAAACATTAATTATATATGACAAAAAAAAGCAATGTTGCAACTGTTGAAGTATAATCGTTTACGACTATAGAGTATTCTTTTATAAATACTTGATAGTCTAGTTTGAGTCAGAAGAATATATCAATTAGGAGCAATAATCATTAAGCGCTTAATAATCACACAGGCATACAAAATTTTAATGTTTAATCCGGAGATTAGATCGTCTGTTAAATCTATAGTGTCACATTTAATCTAATTTAAGCCGCTTCTTCTATTCAATATATCCTTTATTTTATTTTAAAACAATGATTAAATTTGACACTATATAATTTCAAATTTAACCATTGTTTTAGTATAAAAAAACGATATATATTGAATAGGAGCAGTAGTGGGGACTTAAATTAGATTAAATTTGATATTATATAGATTTAATAATATGCTATTCTTATATGTTTTAACACTCTGAAATCGATATTCAAATATTTGTGTATATAAATATTTTTGTTATTAATTAAACAATTAATTAGAATCTT
>NW_017305779.1:88414-98997 GCF_001594115.1 Trachymyrmex septentrionalis | reverse complement strand
GAAAATAGCTTGATTTTTAGTATTTTTAAAGCCATTTATGGCCAGATTTTTAATATGCGAGCTGAAAAAAAGAGAGAAAGTAAGTTTAACAATAATATGCAAGCTTATAAAGTTAATATATTTTCCAGCGATAAAAAAATTATGATGTGATGGAGCAATTTGAACATCAGTTGGTTTTAGAATGTGAAAATATTATATATAGGAATGCTATGGTCTAATTAGATACAAAAATTGTTTGTGTGCGTTATTGCCTCTAATTGATATATAATTTGGATGTGTTAAAGATCTAAAACTATATATTTTGTTCACAAACAATTACAAATTCACTAAACATTTACTAATTACTTAGTTACCCGTTAAAGAATCCAGGAACAGCGGACAAGTTAAATTGTTGACAATTATATAGTTATTAATTAAACAATTAATTAGAATCTTAAACATTATTTTTTTGTAAAATTTTAATTTGATAAAAATAATATATGATCCATTAATCGTTAGTCCCCAAATTTGATAACGCAATGTCTGCTAAAGTTATTTCTCAATAACATAATGAAATAACATCTATCACTAAGAATAATTAAAATTTTTAAGATACACAATTGAGAACATTATATAGTATAACATATTAATAATATCGTTAACAATCACTTATCAAAAATTTTTAGTATGTTATAATATTTAATTTTTTAATTTATTATTGAATTAGTAAAAAATTGATAAAGAAGCAAAAAGGCTAAAGTAAAATATAATAAATAATATACTCTGACATTCTTTTTAAATATTAATTTTCTATTTTAATCTTTTATTGCGATTTTTAAAGTACATGAGCGCTCAAAGCAAACGCATCTTAATGTATAATGAAAATTGAAACAAGATATTTACGCATTCAGTCTATTTTGTTATTTATATGAAATAAAATTCAATTTTTTAATGTAATAAAAAATTGTTAATTTAATTGTATTACTTTATTTTTTCCTTTTGGAATATTTCTTAATAAAATTTGAAGTTTACTTTTTTTATATCTTTACATATAATTTTATAATTAAATACATAATTAAATATATAAATTGATATAAAGAAGCTTAATAATTACTTAGAAATTCTTTCAATGTGTATTTTATAAATATATAAATATAAAACTGATAATAGATAGGTATGTTACTGTTACTATATATATGTTATTGTTGAATAATATAATATCGCAATATTTTTATCGTAAAATTTCAATATTTTGATTTTACATTTACATCTTATAATAATTTGTACCAGAATCATATCTCATGATTATATTTATGCATTTTTATACAAAAGTAATGGATTCTGTGTAGCTACAAGCTCTTTTAATTAACAGGCCCCTTAGTTACTATTTATGTAATTAAGACATATAGACAATTACAAATATGTAACTTAAATATTTATAAAGGTCTCGTAACAATTTGTAACCTACTTGTTCGATACTCGCGACGGAAAACTTTTACCAAACTTAGAAAGAAACACACTCATGCAAAGAGTAAAGATGATTTGAGACAAAGAGATCGAAAACGACAAAGAGAAAGAGAAAAAGATACCACCTGGCTGATGCATAATTTATCGCAATTGAAACAAGAAGATGTTTCGCAGCGCCAAGTGATCGCAATGAAGATGGTAATTGCGAAGCGAAATTTTATTCGTTGCATACATTTCCGTGGTTGAGCTAGACGCTGTTGCTGGCGCTAAAACTTCATTCTCTTTTCGCAACTTTAAATAAATTATTTTTACAACTTCCGTGTCGTTTTGTTTAAGTAAGAGAATACGACTTTCTGGAAACAAGAGTTCTAAGTACATATCAGTTAATAAGACACAAGATAAAAGTTAAACAACGTACATTATAGTATTTCTTGTTAGCAATTATAGTTATACTAATATACATAATACGTATAAAAACATAACATTTATTATTTACGTAATGCAATCAATTTAATATGTAAGTACAATACAAAAGCAAATTTTCATGAAGCTTTATATATCTAGCTACGTTTTTTATTCCAACAGATTCTTGTAAGGTTCCTTGCATAACGTTCCATGAAACGTATGCGGACGTGTACAATTTTGCTTTAAATGTCATGCTGTTATCTCGCAATCGCAACATTTCGAAACATCTAACTACATGGAACAGGTGTTTTCTACGTGACAGAAGTTTTAGTTAAAATTATTACATGTAGTTTGAGCAAATGTATATGGCAAATGTATATGGAACTGAGACTCGAATCGTGATAGCACTCCATTAAACAAATTGAATGTTGATTCCGGATTACACTGAAAAAAATTTTCCTAAATTTAAATAATATTTTCTTGAATAGTAGGTACTAAGTAAACATTTCTTTATTACAAATAAATATTTACTAAACGTAAACATATATTATTTGAGTATTACTTCTTTTTTGAATAAATATTTATATGCAATAAAGAAATGTATACTTAGTGCTCTTTAAGAAAATATTACTTATATTTAAGAAATTATCTTTTCAGCGTAGAAAAAATTTAAACTGAGTATCTTAGTAAAGACGAACGCAGTGTTCTAAAAAATTGGATTTTACACAGTTAATGATTTATTATTTAAACAAGCAACTTGTCACGAATGTATTTGTCCAAAATAATATAAGTTTTTCTGTTATGAAAAAGTACAAGATTAAAATTGATTTATTACCTATAATATTTTCGTTAGTGTGTCTATATACTATATATATATATATATATGAATATACAATACATATCATATAATGTGAAAATATATATGTATCATATATTACATATAAAAATATTTTTACATTTTTTAAATATAATATTCTAAAAATATTTAAACTTGACGATGACAAACAGTATCCAGCGATCGTTTATGAATAGTCCCACACAAAAAAAGATGGGAACGATACTATAGGGAATTGAATCTCGAGGGAAATTGGAACTAGTTTCTGGCGAATCGACTAATATGCATTATTCAGCCAATAACTTCGTACTGCACAGTGCAAACGCCATGTATCGTGTTAAACGTATTCACGTAGGCTTAAACTGCATGCACGACATTGGTCAAATCGTGCAAAATAATGCACAAGTTATCTGCTTATAATAATTTACATGGTTAGTATGACATGACACTCACGAATTTCAAAGGAACTCTTATATTTTAACATATAAATATATTTACTTACCTGAGAAATATTTTGACTAACTTTTTAAATCTTTTCCCACATTGTTAAGATATACATGCTTTATACATACATCCTGTATCAGTTACTTTTTAAATTTTCTTACAAATCAAAAATTTCGACAATCTAAAAAATAATTAAAAAAATAAGAAAAAACGATAAAACATAAATATACTAAATATATTAGCGATAAAATGTGATAATAACTTTTATTATTGAAGATCATCTGTCACTGACAACTCAGTGTCTACATTTGTTTCTGTGATTATTCTATAATTGCACTGCCGCACGGTCTAACAATGCAACATTAATCAGAAGTTCGGCTCGTCGTCATTACGGAACGACAAAGCCATTAACATGGTTGCAACCGCGAGTGGATAGGCATTAACGGTAGTGCGAGGATAAATGTATTTGGGGAAAGTTAGAATCGGCCAATAATTTTGCATAAGCTATACGTTTCGCCGGCTTTATTATAGTTGATACGCCCGTAATGCAGATGTTCCGAAAGTTACCAGTCGGGGAATAACTGGAAAGTTATACTTCAATGAATTTACAACGGTGAAACCGCCCTGGTCGGTGGTTGAAATCGATCGAGAGGAAATAACTATCTGTAATGCCTTTTTAATCCGAATCATCGCTTATCTGGTTACGTTGCTCTACATAACTTCACACGCAAACTAACAAGTGCTAAATTTGCACCGATGATGAATAAAAATAATTAGAAAATTTTCTTTATATACTTGTTTAAAAATATGAAAATGTTATTGATATTTTTAAAATATTCAGATTTACGCTTGACGATGATTAACAACATCTAAATAATGTCGCTTATAAATAATGTCACTAAAAAAAGGTGGGAACGATATTGTAGGGAATTAAATCTCGAGGGAAATTGAAACTTGTGTTACGATCAAATATCATTTTTATCATTTTTATCATTTTGTATTTCACAGTTTTAAAAAAAAAACCATTGTTTTTGAAGCGTGACAATTTTAACTTTTTTTTTTATGAAGTTAATTTATTTTTGATAATTTATATTGTAATATTTATTTCATTCATGATAATAATTTCAAAATCTCGTTTTTCTAGTTTTGTCATTTTTTACGTAAGATAGCAATATGTAAAAAGAATATAGTAGAATTAGAATGAAATTTAAGTATAAACAAAGATATATATATATATATATAAATTAGGACGGACAAATACTTTTGGATAATCGTTTTACAAACACGATTTTTAAACGTAAAAATTCTTATGTAAATATATTCGTGTACATAAATAAATAATAGAAGAAACGGAATATTGTAGAAGTCTTTCCTTATATTATTGTTCCGTTAAGGAGAAAAATTTAAAATTTTGTTCGCTAAAAATAATTAGATACTAAAATTGATATCTAAGCGATATCATCATTTTTCTTATATACAGACTTGTACGTGAAAAATAAGCCAACATTTTTCTCTGAGGTGACACATATTAAATTTATCCTAGTAAAAGAACACGTTCAACTTCATGATAGTGTTTGACGCGATCTAGTAAATTGGAACAGCTTTAGATCTCGGCACGAAGGCCTTCTCTTAATAGTTCCAGCTTCTCCGTCGTCGCTCTTTGCTCGTCAACACATTTACCTTTATCTACCTATCCTGCGCGGCGTTTGTTGCCGCTTTGGCTTGAAAGCCTCCTATCAGCTGGGATTACTGGACTAAGTACTCACTGTGTATTTCGTTCTTCCACATTTGCGGCTGATGTGCTTCGCTTCTAAGAAACTTTACGATCGACTCTTTACGTCGAGATCACTCGCAGCCCTTTATACGGTAACAAAACGAGTAAACAAAAAAAACATCGCGTTGAAGACATTCTGATAAAACAGATAGAGTAAATCTGAAGGGATAGACGTGAGCTGAATAGATTTGCGTGAGAATCCATGGCAATCGATTGCTATATACGTTTATTCCGTTAAAGAAATGCTCATTGCTCGTAAATTATATCGAATTTTTTATAGATACTAAATTGTCGTTAGATTCGCATTACACTGTTTCTGAAGTCTTGAGATAAGCGTTCAGCTTTATCGACTACGCACATTTTGAAATTTCTTTTTTATATCGCTGAAAGAAAAATATACGAGGACTATGAGTATCTAAAGCTGGACATTAATAATTAAAATTTGCAAGGTATTGGATTATGTCTTATTTTATATTAATCCATTTGCTCTAGAGACCCTATAATCTATTCTTTGCTTTATTCCAGCTTCACGATTTCTGGAGGCACCTGTTCCAAGGAATTCTCTGATTACCTGATCATAAATTAGTAGTTATATCAAAATAGGTCATGCAGTGAGGGATTCGAATTCTCGTAATTATGCATTTGTGCACATTGTCGTTAATTAGTTGCGCAGGCATATGCCTCCCCACATTGACATTTCATTATCCAGAATAGTTTCCACGAATGAAACAGATTTATTTATCGCTGTACCCGAGGGAGAATACGGTAAATGATCGTCTATGTATAATCCAAATGCGTACAGACAATGTCCGATACAGTTCGTGAATACCCTCGGTAATGTCACAATTTGTAGTTTTACGTATACAGGTGTAACATAAATTATTTATTTTTACTATATTTTATATGTACAATATAATAATATGCAGTAACAGAATATATAGTAAATTTACCGCGATAAAAGTTTTCATTATTGAATTATTAAATACAGCAGTACCATTTAATTATTTCTGACGGCTCAGCAGATTATTTTGTTTGTGTATATTATAAATCCGTTTAATATTTACGTAGGAAGAAGAGATTTAATAACAATTACATTAAAAATGCTTTAATTACGTCATTATGCAATATATAAAATTATAAAAATATAACATAAATTATTTTATCTTTATTATTACAATTGTATTTATAAGTTAATAGTAATGATAAAATAATTTGTTATATCTTTATATTTTTATATATAATTATTTAATTAAAACATTATTATATTAATACAATTGTTATTAAATCTCTTCTTCCTACGAAAACATTAAATATATTTTGCAATATGCGTAAACAAAATAATCTGCCGGGTCGTCAGAAATAATTAAATGGTACTGCTATATTTAATAATCCAATAATGAAAACTTTTACAGCGACATATTTACGTGTTAACCTATGTTACGAACATTAAAGTGATGCAAAGTCGCCGGTAACATGAGTAAACGCGTCAATGTCGTGCACCCGGGTGAATCTAATTAAAATTTTTTGCGCGCAACCGCTAGAGCACAGTTAATTGTGCAGTGGCTGCTGATGTTGCAATCAGACGCCCGACAGCGTCGAATAGCGCGCTTATTACGGTATAATACCAAACACAAAGCATACGATTAGATTCGGGAGCGGATAGGTCTTAGCTTGCATCAAACCGCACGAACGTGTCTGCATTATATAGCATACAGGTAGCTAAGAGCGAAAATTCCAAAATCTTAAAAGCGTTCAAGATGCATCGCACTGAACTTTAAGAGTAATGCTTTCTCGTGATTGAAATTGAGTTTCATTTCCGCGTGCGATTTATTCCTGTCTGATAAAATAGACTTGTGAATGTAAAGCGATAACTTATTGATTTGGACTTTAATAAATATTCGGGTTAAATTTAACCCGTTATAAAATGCATTTTTTTCCGAAAACACGCAACACGTGCATTTAAAATAACATACAATTATTTATTAATGAAGAGGCAACCGTAAAAGGAATTATATTTCAATCAGAGCATATTTCACAAGCACGAGTGGCAATGTGCGTAAAAATTCATTTATTTCGACATATCTCTAAAAAAAAATTTCTACGATTTTTTTAACTCTGATGACGTAATTCATCGTGTCAAACTCGAAAATGAAAATATCGCTGTTAAATCCGAAATTAAAAATATTGATTCATTAATTGGTGTGGAATTTTCTCTGCAGCAGAGAGAATAATAATCAGTCGCTGATCGATTGACGATTAGTACGACGTCAAGTGCACTGCCGCGTATCAGAATCGTTAATTCATCAAAGGAGTCTGAGGAGCGGACAGCACGGGAAAGTTTGTTCTTTGGACGACATCAATGATATTGACGGTCTCGCATCGGAACTCATTACAAAGCGCAATTAATTTGCAAGAATTAAGCAGTTTGCATCAGTATACTCTACCGAGAAATATAAGATAGATCTATGTAAAATGCTACAAGCTACTTTCTTAGAAACTATTAACGACAACTTCTTTTTTTTTTTAAGAAGTTAAACTCCGTTAAAGCTCTTTGTAAAGCAAATAAGTTACCATTGCCAGGCTCCTTAGAAAGGCAGAAGAGCACACTTTCATTTTTTTGTAGAATGATGCACGAACTTTTCCATGCTTTATAGCTTTTTTAAAAAGCAGATAATCCTTATCTGAAATATTTTACCGTGTGCGAGGAGAAGTGCAGTCAGAAAATGTAATGGAAAGTATCTTTCACAAGAATACTTTTAATGGAGTGTTTCAATAAATTATTAAATTGCAAAAAGAATTTTATCATTGACCTAATAGTTGTCTCTATTATAATAGTTTCCGAGAGAACGACTTGTAATATCTACTTTATCCAAACCACTCTATATATAATGACAAGCTTATATTTCAGCAAAATCCGCTTAAGCGGGCTTGGGATGTAATCTCGGGAAATACCTAATCATAATCTCGCAGGCCTATTTAATAATGTGTAAAACAAAATTTTCTTATTCTTACATTTTTTGCCATGTGAATAATAAATGGCATAATATATACATATATGATATTAATAACGATAAGTAATACCTTTAAACGTATCCGTGCTTGAATAGATTTTAATCCAAATTCGATAATTAGAGAATACCATTTTTCTCTAAATATCTTTATATTTCTTTGGTTTTTTTTTTTTTTAAATTATTGATCTCTCACACAACGTTGTAATATTAATTCTTTCTGAAGCGATATACGATTTAACAGCGAAAATTTTCGCTGGGAAAATTTATCCGATAACGGGATATCACACAACCCATTAACGTCGGAGTTATAACGGCGGAGTTGCTATTACGTCGGAAGACTGAAGAAATTCGATTCATTGTCCCGAGAAAACGAGTCGGGAGGCGCGCGTGAGCTGCGACGAAAGCAATCTCGTTTCGTGTCCACAGGCTCGTAATCGGATTTCTCGTGTTCACCGGAACAGCCGTGGTCGAAGTTAACGCGCATCTCTGCGGGGTGACGCGTACCTTGCCGGCCAGTAATCGAAGCCTCGAACGACGGCTGATCGAGAGAATGATGGATATCCTAAATAGAGGAAGCTCGGAAGCGCGAGCGAGCGAGTGAGCGAGCAAACGCACTGGCCGAACTCCAGAAACCACCCCCCCCCCTCCTCCCCCGATTGACATTTATGCGTTATTAATGCATCGGAAACATTTCACCCCGATTGCCGCGACAATGGATTTAATCGTATATCGGGAAGTAACATGCACACACCGCGCATTTCGGTGTGCTGCGCATCGAGTGAGTATCCGGTATACATCAGGTATTCCAGAGGTAGAACGCTTTGTGTCAGCGCTTTTTCTCCACATGTCCCGATCGCGATCCTTCACACCGCCACTCGGATGCCATTCGCAGCCACGACGGTTTGGCGAAGGTCCAAAATGTTTTTATTAACTATAATTAGAACGGAGTAGATGTTTCATTGAGCGCAGATGATCCTACGTAATCAATCGACATTTATGTTGGCTGTTATTCTTTTAAGTAGAAGGAAATGAAGATTTAAAAATCAATTATTTGAATCATTTTCCCTGGATCTAGATAAGAAGAAAGAAGAAAAAAAAGAATGTAAAAGTTATGAATCATTTATGTCTTTTTTATTGTAAAAGATATTGTAATATGTATTAATGTATTTTTTCTATTATACAAAAAAAAATTTTGTCTATATGTACAAAAGTAAAACTTACGAGAGAAAAAAAGACCTTTTCCGATATGTAATCATCTGATAGTAATAATAGGCCAATAAAAAAAATAAAAGTATTGAGATGCGTGATATTATTTTTTTTAGAAATCGGTCTAACGATGATAATTTATCGTCGACATTTTTTTATCTACTTTTTGAACATTTAAAAATAATAATCTCTAATTTGAGATTCTATCTAATTATCATTTAAGCAAACTCCCAAGAGGAAATTTTTTGAGATTCCATGTAATTACTCCCTAAGCAAACCTACTAAGAGGAAATTTTTGATTGGCAATTAAATGAGAAAAATCGGAGCGTGAGCGACTGAACCGGAACTTCCCGATTGATTTCTGAATGTAATTAATTACGCACCACTAACTGTGCTCTTATTATTACTGAGAAAATTTATATCTAAGAAAACGATATTTGAAATATTATCTTTCTAATAATGTTACATTTACTAATATTATATCACAAGCTTTTTAGGATTATTTTATAGGTTCTTCTTTGAAAAATTGATATTAAATTCTACAAAATCTCAATCTTATCAAAATTTAATTTCAAATAGCTTTCAATTTGAAGCCAAGAATTCTAAAATCTTTAACTTCTCTATTCGCAAGTTTTCAAAGCACTCGGAGTCAGAGCCAAACCTTGAAGACATTCTGTGCTATGCACTTGAAATTGATTATCCTGTATTATTACTATTTGCGAAAAGAGGGTCTTAGCGCAATTTATCGAATTTATTTTTGAACTCCTAACTGAAGGAAAATTCTTGATCCTTGGCACACGAGTGGGCAGCCCACTCGCATATTCCGACCGATTTATGCGGGATTTGCATAGCTGAGATTGCATTTTACTTTTAAATCCTACGCCGCGGAACTGCCCGGCTCGTCGTCATTTCCTAAGTTATAGCGCTCGACGATATTCAATTTTTCCGAATGGCACCTTCATCGTAACCGTCCGCCGCTCGTATTCGCCGCCTTTTATCCCAAAAGCTCGCGAGCCCCGCAATAATGATCCTTTGAAGGTAAACTCAGCCTTTCTGAATATCGATAGTGACACTCGATGGAGCGTTGAGGAAATTCAGATTGCGATATCCATTGACGCTCCGTCCGTGAGAGATAATTAAACGGCGTGGCATGAATTTTGCAGAGTTGTCGGAGGATGATTGTGAATATACTATTCGCGACGAGAATATTGTCGAGGGAATTTTAATACGTTCTGGTCATCTCACAAAGATCACAAAGGTGTGCGCACGACTCCATCCATATAGCCATAAATAATAATATTCGCCTCTCAAGCTCTTTAGCCTCTTTTATTTATTCAATCAACGCCCGATAATATAATCGTGCATTGAGATTGAGAATTAATGCATTCGATGAAAGTCTACGCAAAATTTATTACGAAATTTGTAGTTGAAAGAGAGATTTAGTAATTCTCTCTCTCTCTCT
>NW_017305779.1:85337-88314 GCF_001594115.1 Trachymyrmex septentrionalis | reverse complement strand
TCTCTCTCTCTCTCTCTCTCTCTCTCTCTCTCTCTCTCTCTCTCTCTCCGCGACTCTCTTGATACGTATAATATGTAGCCAGCTGTTGGTCCGAATTGAGAAACTAGGAAACGGACATCCTGCTTGGAGCATACAAGGCATCTCGTGATTAACGCCTCTCAGATATTGCACAATAACACCACGACATCTGTTGCGCTCGGTATTAAGTTAGATTTTGCAGATCCGTAATATCGCACTTGCAAATAACGTCGGCGGGCGACACGCGCCGGAGACCTAAGTGCAAATCCGAGTCTTGAGCTTTCGCATTCACTGCGAAACGTATTCACCCCATACACTTATGGATAAGCCAGTACCGAACAGACGTTGCACGAAGAATGGAGAGTAAAATGTGCACACACTTCCTAAAAGAAGCATATAAAACAGAAATGTTTGTTGTTATCCTGATTTGCTATATTAATCGCAAGTATTTTAACTAACAAGAATTAAACGCCCCGCTCTTAATTCGCATATTTATTTGTTAATGCATAAATAAGAATTTCTTTAGCTATGTTTTGTCGACTGTAGTAAATATTATCGCTTAAATATTCTTTATTTATCAAAAAAATATATTTTTGATCGCGCTGCTAATATTATCCTTACTGAAATGGAAAAAGCTATATATTATTATTAAATTAATACTTTTGCTTCCACGGGTATTTTCTTTAAAGAAATAATGCGGGTTACGAGTTCTTCTTTGTGTCTTGATACATCACTAAAAAATTCGTTCGTAAACAACGTTTCATAAACGTTGTAGTTCATTTTATCACGGCGAAAAGCAACCTGATACTGAGCCACTTGTGCGGGTTTGAGTCACCTATAATAAAACATTTAAAAAAATGTAAAATGTGTAGTTGACACTCGAGATACTACCGTGTCTCCTGATAGAGTATTTATCATGTCAGACAAAAAATACATACAGATAAAATTCAATTACTTGAAACAAACTTTACAACAAAACGAGGATACGACAAAAGGATTTAAATAAAATAATCAATAAACAGATAAATCATGCAACAAATTCTATCATATAGTAATCGCACGACGAAACAGAGCATGTTATTTATCTCCCATATTTCAGACAATATGCATGTTTAAAAGACGTCATAATGACATTTCATCTAAGATGTTATAATAATGGATCTGGACACATGGAGATAACCCGCGAAATGCTTCTGTATAGAAAGTACTCATGGAAGCTTTAAAAGCAACATCATAAAGACATCTTTTGAGACATATAAGTCTAAAAGATATTTAAAAGGCATCATAAAAATGTCTTCTATTGTGTGTTGGAATATAAAAAGAGCAACAGATTGTATATTGGTAGGATACTAAATAAATACAAATACATCCAAATAGTCTTTAAGCCTTCAAAAAAAGACACAAGTTTTGTGTAATTCTAGCCAGGAATGTACAAAACACCTTGCTCTTAAAAATGTTCAGAAAAATTTACGCTAAGATCGCTCAAGGATATGCATTTTTTCTTTCATAAGAAAATTTTTTCTTTCATTTTTTCTATATAACTTGTACAAGAACCCAAGTTTGCAGTAAAATGCTGCTTAAACTATTTCTTGTAGTTTGAACTAAAAGTTTGTCAAGTATCAGTTTAATACAAACATTCTTTATTACAGAAAATTAATTTTATTAAAAAGGTAAAAATACATACTTTTGGATCTTCTCAAGAGTATGCACTATAAAAAAGTGTCGCTTATTATAAAAACTAAGTTGATTAAGTTAAAAAGGCATTTATTTTTAATTGAATATAAATCCTTATAAATACTTGGAGTATCTTTTACATGCAGAGTTCATATAAGTAAGTTTTTAACCAACAGTCAATCCTAGCGCAATCAATATGGGCCTAGATCTAACAGTTTTGATACTGAATCCAATTTTCACCAGATTTAGAAATTTATTCTATAACGATTGTAACTGTAGCGTTGTAGTATCATATTGTGCAGCTTTTTTACAAAATCTACGCAACGCTACAGTTACAATTGTTAACAGTTACAAAATAGGCACTTTAGAATTCAAATACAGATCGTTATAAAATATGTAAACTGTATCATTGTCATCTACAGAATCACTATTGTTCACAGTGTGAATCAAATTTTCAAGGGCGTACTTTTAGGCCATCCCGTTACGTTTTTATTTTTATTATATAATATATCTATAAGTAAGAACCAATCACTCGGTGAGCAGACTGTATTTCAAAATCCATTGAAAGAAAAAGTGCAACGTTCTGTCCATGACTGTACTCTTTAGCGATGAGTACTCTCGTGCGGTCTTACCCTACATTGGGAAAATAGAGAGAATGGTCAATCTATGTTTGAAAAAATATTGATGTGATTTTTAGATTAAAACATGCACAATCAGCATTGTTTGAACATAAGGAGCTGCGCACAATGAAGGAATTAGAACAAAGAATAAAAACAGAGAATAAAAATGTCAACCAATCAGAAACGATGCGCTGTATAGAATACACAGTTTCTGATAGGTGAAATTCTTGTTCTCTGTTCCTATTCTTTGATTGTGCGTAGCCTCTAACATTTGCTAACAGAACATCAAAATACTTAACTATCTTATATTTTTATGGAAATACAGAGAAACTGTAAAAATACAGAAATATCTCTATGATCTAAACAAAAACAATAGCTACAACATAAGTAATATATGGAAAACCACCTTTCCGGTTTTTGAAAATTGATCAGTCAAAAATAATCTACCACAGTTTCAGCGATTCTTGGTTTCTTTCTCCCATATTTGAACAGCGTATATAAAGAGAATTCTCCAGAGAGACGACTCAGTATCAGATTGCTTCTCCTCTTGCTGAAGTGAAGTGCAATATTCATGAAACGTTGGTACATAATGATCAAGACACGAAGATAATTCATAAACCGTGTAATTCCTTGATATTATTAAATTTTTTTTAGAGTAAATTAAG
>NW_017305779.1:72992-85237 GCF_001594115.1 Trachymyrmex septentrionalis | reverse complement strand
ATACCGATTAAGTAGAATCTCTCTTCCAATATTTTCAGCACTTAACTTGAATAAATCCGCTCTGAAAAGCACGCTTGCTCTTGAACAGTACTGAGCTGTGATATCGAAAATTTACCTGCATTCTTTACTTTCCTGTAATTATTTACTTTCTCAAATATTCTTCAGTTTTAACATAGTTCTGCAGATATAAAATAATTTTTATTATGCTGAACATTGCGAAAAATTTAACAAATTAAATTGTATTGCTGTTTCTTTCTATCACTATTGTCACGTTATCTTGTCCGACCAAAGAACCGTCAGTTGAGTAATCTAATCGATAAAAAATATTGTTCACAAAATATCTCTTAGCGCCCTGGGTATCTCTCAGAGAGAAACGAATACCATCGCTAGAGGCTAATAAATGAAGACGAATGACGGCCAGCATACAGAAAATGATACGTGCGTTGACCAGATCGCGCGGTGGCTGAAAAATAGGAAAACTCATTTCGCCGTCGGGTAAATTGCGGGGGCGCGGAAAAGTTCCAAGTGCGAAATATGATTAACGGATGAGCAAGCGCGTGCTTCCAACTTGCGTCCGCTTGCGCGTACGACGTACTTATCTGCGAGCCCGGTGGAGGTAAATGGCGAAATGTAACGTGATTTGGGTGTGCACGGCACTACGCGGCCTGCTACGTGTTTTCCGCAATAAAAGCCCGAGAAATATCGCGCACTGTGATTTGTATGGGTACAAATGGCTCGCGTCGCGTCCAGACGCAATTATTTGTTTCAAATATTTCGTCTAAAACATGAGCGGCATCAGTTTGTTGAAATGTTTTGTAACATAATCATGAAAATATTGCTCAACATAACTGTAAGCAAATTTAATTTTAATTCTCCGATAAAAGCGCGTAGTTTGTTAGTATTATTTTTACGTTTCGTGTTTTGTTAGCAATAAATTTCGATATATATTTTTATCACTGCTTTTTATCTCTCTATATTTTTCTACCATATTTGTCAATTTTATTAAACAATGTTTTTCTTATACAATAATTAGCTGTTTTAGAAATAAAAGATACTGAATGTCTACTAAAATCCTTGCCTGTATTTGAGAAATGAATGGAAATAATTAAAAAGGAGAAAAATTTTTATAATAAAATGTAACACATCATCGCAACTATAACATAAATAACTGGGTATTTTAAATAACTGCAACGCGTAAATGTATTCATGTTTGTAATCTTTTGATCCTCTGTAGCTAGGAAGGAGAGAATCGCAATTTATGACATTGTATTAAAACGGCATTGAATTGAAATTGAAGTTATACAGAATTTTATTTAAGATATATTTTACCAGAAAGTTGACCAGAAAGGATAATCCTCATAGCCGCGATAAGAAGCTTATGGCAATTGGCACTGTGAAAATTTTTTTCCGAGTTTGAAAAATCACACATAGCATTCTGTCGTACGAGATACGTGCGAAAACATTTATAAGAGACAACGGTTTACGCCATCATTTAACAATCCCACAGTAATCGAAGGATTCATCCCGATGGTGAGTCGTAACAGAAAACGCTGAAGAAGGAAATTGAAAAATAGAGTCTTAACTGAATCCAACTATCTGTTACCCATCCCAATATACCGTGTTAAGAAAAAAGTTGACTACCCCATCTGTGAGGTGAGGTCAGAGCGGTGAGAGAGAAGAACGAAGGCGAAGACACGAATTGGTTGGAAACTCCGATTCGATTTCGACTCTGTTCCATCTTTTCTCACACTGGTTGCTACAAACGAATGGAAACGTCTTGTAACGATATTAAAACGACTGCGTTTAAAACTATTTTTAACACACGAAACTTACCTTTAAGAATTTCGGAACTTTTTAGCACACATATATTATACACAAGAAATATTACGCAACTTCATCGTATTTTTAAGCGGATTATTTAAATAATAATGAAGCTAAACTAAGCAAAGTTAAAAGAAAGATTATCCGAAGAAAAAGAAATTTAGGAGAGAATAATATACCTTTACTTTTATTCTATTTACCTTCTATTTACATTTCCCTCGTTTTTATTTTTACAGACTTTTCACTTTACTTCTTTATATTTAAACCGTTGGGGCTAATTGAGATTAATATGTAAAGATAATGTGTGTGATCAATTAAGCGCGTTATATTTGGCATAAATAAACAAATGATTAAGAAAAAGTACGACAGTAATACATATTCTGTGCGTGAGAGATGCATTTAACAACAAAGCTGATCTGATCTTCAAAATTGAATTTTTCATGCTGAATATAGTGCTTTTTTCCCAATGGGATGCGAGGCGCAAGTTGCAATCCATAATATCCAATTTGAAATTATTGAATCTTGTCGCATTTCATTGGCGCTTTTTGCAATCGTGAAAAGCATATTTATTCACAGCTCAATACCCTATTGAATTACACAGTAGCGCACAATCTGGTTATTTACGAAGCACGCAAAGCGCGCAGTATTCACACGCAGAGATGAAGAGAGGTCAAAAAAAGTCCAGTACAGTACTTTTGCCAATAATTTCTTGTTGACGCAAGAAGCAATCATCTGCATCATATGAATATTAAATCCATGATTTTGCGCTCGTCGAAATTAAACAGGTTCTCTTATAAAGTATATATTTTGAAACATAAATAAGAGCAAAATTAAACTTGTTAAAAATATGCTCAATAATTTTATAATTATATGCAATATAACTACACGGGAAGAACGATTTTGCTAAAAAGTATCTAAAAATTTAACTTGATACAGATTTTAAAATAATTTTGTTCAGACCACTAAATTAAGTAGTCGTTCTTAAACTGTTAGAATATTTAAACCTTTTAAAATATTGTTATCAACGTTCAAGTGTTTTACATAAATTATTTTAAGGTTTAACAAAATTATTTTCAGGTCTCTCTCTAGCTAAATTTTTAAATATTTTATAAAAATTGCTTTTTCTATATGTGTATAATTTCATAATTAACCCTATTCCTTGGAACAAATTTTCAACGACGATCATAAAAACTCAATTTTCTTTTCACTAAATATGCATATATTTCGATCTGCTTTTACTATCAAACAGTTAATTATTACACAATTTATATCATTTGTCAATCATTATCACGAATAATTAAATGATCAATAATAAACTAAACTATATCTAAAAGCAATGTATAAACAATGGTACGGTTTGAATTCCTATGAAATATTCTCGACAAATCGTTACACTCAAGATCGATTTGTTCATTATCAAGTCAGCGTCTTGATTTTGATGTAAAATGTAAAAAGTGATCTAGAATGTGGAGATTCATTAAAGCGTTTAGAATCAACAGTTATGCCAAAATTCAATCGTGTTTCACGAACTTGAAACGTACAGAGTGCTCAAAGATATTTAATTTTACCCATTCCCGTTATACTGATTTTCCGACAAAGGAGAAATTGTACAGAAAATCAGTGCCGGTCAACCAGATATAATCAAATACGAGGAAACATAAATAGCATCTTTGTCACAGAATTTAGATTCAAAGAGCAAATAATGCTGCGGGTCATGTCTTGCACGATTGCGATGTTAAAGACTACCGTTGACTTACATTCTTTATTGCTTCTTTGATAAAATAACAAAATGCCGCTGCAGTCATCCGGAAAACTAAATCCAATAGTAACGTCCCGACCGCTAAGTTATGCAAAGAATTGCCAAAATATCCAACTATTTGGAAAATTCTCAAACTATTTCGTGAATTAGCAATGTCGATCATGACAGAGAAAACATCTATTATTGTATAACATTCTAAAATCTAAAATTGTATTCGAAGTTTCATTGCAATACAGAGATTAATTTATAAACAAACAAATAAATTTCATTTATTTAAAACAACAATCTCTATATTGAAATGAAACTTTACATAAATAATTTTGATTATTTAAAATATTTATACAAAAATTAAGATTTTTGTTATTATTTTTTAAGTTTGTAACAAATATGTAAGTAAACTATAAAAATTCACACAACTGCTCATATGTTAATATTCATTTTTATATAAATATTAACACATTTTAAATTTCAAACTGCAGAGATTATATAAGTAATAAGTAATATAAAAGAAAACCTTAATGATTCAAAGAATAATAATCATAATCATTTTTTTTGTAATGAATAAGAATTTCTCATTTATAAATGTGTCTACATTTATAATATGAATAAAAAATCCTCGTTTTTATATACATCAGAAATAATCGTGAATAACTGCTATTTAATTATATCAATTATTCTATTATATCAATTTTTCCTACTGTCTTACTATATGACAAAGCCCTTGTGGTCGGATATATTATTGCTGCGCCATAGCGCGTAAATGATACGATATTTGTCGAAGTCGTACGGTCCGTCAGAGATCACGCGAAGCGCGAGAGTAGATGGAGATTAATTCCAGCGCTAATTTAGCAGTAGGTAGTAAATGCTCCAACTGAAGTGTCCTCTCGGGTAAGCTGCGCCTAGAGCCGCAAATGAAACTCTGCTCCACATAGTTAGCACGTTTTCTGCCTCTCCTTCTGTCAGCATCCTCCTCACCTTGGAAGCACAAAAAAAATGGTCGGAGCCAACGTAACAAAATTTCCAACAGAATTATGCCACTTTCGCGACGATCTGGCGTGGCGCGCAATGGTGCCAGCTGCGCTTCTGTTGCGACAGTTTAGAAAAAAAGAGGATTAATCAATAAATAAGAAGAATCTCTTATTTTCACAATCTTGGAAGATTAATTTCTCCATGAGTAAATACTCTTTGCAAAATATTTTTTATTATTAATATAAAAATTATTTTATCGCAAGTTTTATTAATTTTTTATACGGGATTTCGTATACCGAGGAACATACAGATTCAAAATTTTATTTTTCAGATAATATAAAAAGAATCTTAATAACAAAATTTTATTTTACATTTTGATTTTATAAAATAATTTCTGATTAACAGTTTCATCAAGCTTTTCGATAATGTATATAGCTAACAATAATTTTTCAATTTTAAAAGTTTATTAACAATGATTTAATAAATTGTCAATGTTATCGACCTTTGTTCTAACAAAAACGCTTATTTTAAAACTATTAATTAATTAAATAAATGTATAGGTGATATCGATTTTAATTAACACACACTTCATAGAAAATTGAACTATTAATATTGAAAATGTATAGAATAAGCAATTGCAGATATTGAAAATTTTTAATAAATAGAATCTAAATTTTTTAATTAAATTAAGTTGTCTGTATGTGTATGTACGTGTCGATTTCACATAATTTTTAGAAATTATTAATTATTATATAAAAATTTGCTAATACTAATTAATATTTTTTACTTCTTTATGTATTTCCAAGTCAGATATTTTTTCTTCTTTTACTTTTGTCCAGATATTCGTCAGAATTGTGTGTTTGACCCGATAATTTACTTGGCGTTCCATAGATGCATAAAACATTCAACGCTTTCTATTTGATGACACAAGTCGATACAAGCTGACGCAAGTATCGTCTTATCTTTGTTACTCTCTGAATGCCAAGAAAGATAGAATGATGTTTGTGTCGACTTGTGTCACTAAATGGAAAGCATCCAATAGGATTGTAACAATAGAATTGTACGAAAGCTTCAAGACGCGACTTCAACTAAACTCGATTAGTTTAATCGGCGGTTAACTCAATTGACCGTTAACTCGAGAAGTCCATTTTTAGTAAACTTTAATCTCGATTTAATTTACTCTTTATCTTTTTCTAATTATTAGAATTAGAGAAAATTAAAAATAAAAAGTAAGTTAATAAAAATTAATGTCTACATTGATAGAGAGAGAGAGAGAGAGAGAGAAATTAATAGACAAGAATCTTTTAAAGAAATCTCTAATATACAGTTCATTGTCCTTCATTTTTTTGCATTACATTAAACGTAATTGATTAATTTAATATAGTTTTCATACTAGTAAAATTAATCTGATTAAATTGATCAAAGTCACTCTAATTCACAGTTTTTTTATTAGCTATTAACATGTTAGCTAGTCTTCTATCGAACTAAAGAAACTATTAATTAAAAATATAATTCTGTAAATGTTTCATTAGAAAACTAGCAGTTAAAAAATATAATTTATAAAACTTATAAAATTATATTTACAAAATTATTTTTTTTAGCTGCAAATTTTCTAGCGCACTAGAAGACTAGGCCAATATTACATGTCCGTTTTTGTGTCGTACGACGAATTTTTCAAGCGTATTAATTGATTGCAAGACAGGAGAGGATCTTAAACCTTTTTATTCTATAATTAATCAACAGGTTTGAAAAATTCGTCGCACGACAAAAAAACGGATGTATATAATATTGATCTAGCACGCTAGTAAAATAAAGCATTGTTTCAATCAGGTCTAAAAAAAATCAATAATAAATTATTAAAAATATTAGGTGTAGTAAAAAGTCATCGCGTATTTTTTAGCTCAAAGTTGTATATACAATATCTTCGTCAATAATGAATGAAATTCAAATTTAAAAAAAGGGTTTTAAAGCTTGAAATCTCTACTTTTAAAAGCTTATCACATTTTTTAAGTTTATATGAGTTTGATAATTTTTACATACCAAAAACTACGAGCTGAAAAAGACGAAAAATTTTCTTCTCACTTTGTGGATTTGTAACGTGTCCAAAACGAATTTGAGAAAATTTTCGATTACCTATCGTGAAAGCTTGATACTTTCCCTACAAAATCGTTTTTTTTTAATATTCCTACGACTTTTGATTACTGAGTTATCGCGGATTAAATAAAAGAATTATTTTGACTTTAATCGCTCATAACTCCATTAAAAATTGTCGTATCGTATAATTTAAAAAAGAGATTTTTAAAGCTGAAACTTTACTCTATTAAGATATATTTATATTGTTGGTAAGAAAGTAATTGCGGTTTTTACTGATAGATGTCTTTTAAAAAAACGCGATGACTTTTTACTACACCTAATATGTTCGAGATTCTGCATTATCTATAGATCCTTCGTTCGCGATCGCGCAATTAGACGCATCCAGGCCAGATGTCATTGTCGTCGAGTCCATCATATAAAGTGCACTCTTTGTAATTCATCTATTCCCCGACTGTTACGGCCAACGACGAGCGACGAGTGGTCGCGGTACGCCATGTTTGTGTTACAGTCAGCGTTGTAGGTGGTGTGCGTGGCGCGGGGTGCGCGGGTATATGTGTTGTCTCGCTTATTTTTTCTCGCATACAGTACCTTAATGTTCGGCCGTTTATTTACGTAGCGTCGCGACGCAGTGCAGAGCACAGATCCGCGTGCCACCGATTCGTCGCGACGAGGAGTGCAGTGAACGGCGAAACATCGTGCGGTGATTCTATCGCTGTAGCCGCGCACGCAACGAGGGTGACCGCGAGATCTTGGACGCACTCGCCACTCGCACGGCTAGATGCAACCCTCGTTCCTGTGGAGGTTGTTTACGGGTAGGTCCGCGCCGTCGTAAACCTCGCGGTGCGCGCGGATTTCCAGGAACACGACGTACGTCGTCGTCGCTACTTCGTCAGCGACCGCAGCGCAATTCGACACACGCTATGCCACGCTAGACGCGTGCACTTGTACCGTATTTTATAACCTGACAACACAAGCGGATTACTTTATTCTATGCGTCTCACATTTATCATGCGGTTGCATCTTTGACGAAATATTATCAAGCGGTAAGTCCTCGATCACGTGCACGCGTCGTCCGACCCTTTAGTCTTTGTCTCGTTTTCGTTTCTTGGCCTTAGCAACACGCGACGCGCCATCCATTGTTTAGATAGAATCTTTATCATCACAAGGAACTTCACCGATTTGAGTGCCTTGAAACAAAGCACGTGGCTTATATGCGCGTTGGAACAAAGATCGCTCTTATCTTAAGATTCTGTTATTGATATTTTCTACAGATAATGTTCGCTATATTTTTCATATGTCTGTTATTTGTTCCAGAAGCGTGTAAAAATGATGAAAGATTATATTATCATTGATACAGATTTTATTACAATGTGGTATCTGTTTACAGGTGCATACTTAATTGAAAAGATATCAAAATGTGGCCGGCACAAAGTAATAATAATTCTAATCCGAACTCAGCGTCAAATGAAAAGAACAATTTACGTACTCTGGGGATGACATCAGCCATCAGCGTAGCTGAACCTAAACCCATGGACATCTCCAGAACCAACGAATTGAAGGAGGCCCTGAAACCCTATAATGTTTTTGAATCTGAAGAAGAGTTGAATCATAGGATGGAAATTTTAAGGTATATCTAATAAATTATCTAAAATCGTTTATATACGTAATATATAGTTATAATATTTTAATAACAGTTATAATAGTTAATATTTTGTTGGTAACGAAAGTATGACTATCAACTATTAAAACCTAATTATTCTTGTAGTAAACTGAACGCATTGGTTAAACAGTGGATAAGAGATACGAGTATAGCTAGAAACATGCCACCTAATGTGGCCGAACAAGTGGGTGGTAAAATATATACGTTTGGTTCATATAGATTAGGAGTACATCACAAAGGCGCCGACATTGACGCATTGTGTGTTGTACCACGTCATATATATAGACAAGATTATTTTACCTCCTTTTTTGACTTATTGAAAATGCAGGAAGAAGTTACAGATTTAAGGGTATGTAATGCAAGAAAATAATATATGTAATACTATTGCATGCCTTATGTTAAATATATTTGTATTAAATATATTCTCTTCAGAAGAAGCTCTTGTATGTGTGTGGTATTGTTTAATTTATATAATTAAATCTTTTATAAATCATATTTTCTTATTATATACATATTTGAATGTATTAATATTCAATAAAAATGTATTTTTATGGTAAAAGAAAATATGTATGTTTATTTATAAAAGATTGGAAAATTAAGAAATATGCATACAATAATCTTCAATATTTAATACAGATTTAATATTTGTGTAATATATATCACGTTGTAGGCAGTAGAAGAAGCCTTTGTACCAGTTATAAAAATGAACTTTGATGGCATAGAAATCGACATGCTATTTGCGAAGTTAACTCTTAAAGAAATTCCAGATTCAATGGTTAGTAATATTTTATATTTACACAAAAAAGGATTCTATGAATGTTATGTCTTACAATAAATTTGTATAAATATAGGATCTCAGGGATGACATGTTACTAAAAAATCTTGATCAGAAGTGTGTCAGAAGTCTTAATGGTTGCAGAGTGACGGATGAAATATTACGTTTAGTACCTAATATAGAAAATTTCAGATTGGCTCTGAGAGCTATAAAATTATGGGCAAAACGTAAGATGTAACACTTTATTTAATATTGTTTTATAATGACTAATGCATAATATGTTGATTACTTTTATTTTTTAGGACATGGCATATATAGTAATGTCTTAGGTTATCTTGGTGGTGTATCTTGGGCAATGTTAGTCGCTCGGACATGTCAGCTTTATCCCAACGCCGTGGCTGCAACTCTGATAGAAAAATTTTTCCTTGTATTCTCTCAATGGAAGTGGCCACAACCAGTACTTTTAAAACAACCTGATAATGTCAATTTGGGTTATCCAGTTTGGGATCCAAGAGTAAGAATTATAGTTTTTATATTTTATATATAAATAAATATTTTAAATAATGCATAATATCAAGAAGATAACATTATAATAAAATTTTTATAATGTATTATTTTTGTCTTAAACACTACTTTTTTATTTATTTAAGGTAAATGTAGCAGACAGATATCATCTAATGCCAATAATTACACCAGCATATCCTCAACAAAATTCTACTTTCAACGTGTCTGTATCGACCAGAACCATCATGCAAGAAGCGTTTGAAAACGGACTGGCCATAACGGAAGAAATTATCATGGGTAAAGCAACGTGGGACAAGTTGTTTGAGCCGCCAAACTTTTTTGGCAAATACAAACATTATATTGTATTGTTAGCCAAAAGTTTAAGTGCGGAAGATCAACTTGAATGGTGCGGCCTTGTCGAGTCAAAAATACGACATTTAATAGGTAAAGATCGAATATGATGATATATTTACAAGGAATATGTATATTATTTTTCCTTCTATAAAATTTATTTCTTATCACTTAATATTTTTATTCAACAAATGGAATACAAATTAATCTATTGTGAAAACCGAAATAAATTTAAATGTAGTTAATTTAATATACACATGAGACAATTAATATAACATTGATGTTTAAAACTTATTTAAATTGATTCCTTAAGAAATACTGAGATTCTAATTATTTAACATTCTATATTGTTTTTTCGTTTTGTTTTATTTTGTTATCATAGATAACACTATTGAATATAAATCAGCAAAAATATATGTTAACAACTAAAATAAAATATAAAATTTTTCAGGAAAACTAAACAATTATTAGTTTTTAATCCATGTCTCGTAATAGTGAAATTATTAATGCATATTTATTATTGTTATTATTATTATATATATAATTTTATATATATTACACGATACTAATAATTCGCGGATGCCAAATTGGCAAAATCATAACCATTCTCACAGGTATGTTGGAAAGGAATCCTCATATTACTTTGGCACACGTTAATCCGGAGGCGTTCCCACCATTGAATCCCGAATCGGGCAAACATTGTTCTATGTGGTTCATCGGCCTGGCTTTTTCTAAGTGCGAAAAGAGCGAAAAAAGCGAAAAGGGCGAGAATATCAATGTTGACCTCACATACGATATCAAATCCTTTGTGGATACAGGTAGGTTTTTTTTTTTTACTATCTGAAGACATGGTAGTATCTCGGCGCTAAGACATAGCTTGAGACACTGCCATGCCTTCTTTACGCGAACTGGCGAGTCGCGCCAGATCAAGATTATCGGATCTCAGTAACTGTCTCGATTGAGTTTTAAGTACTCTTAATCGATAACTTATAAATTATACACATTGGAATATATAACTATATATATATTTCTTATAGTTGAAAGACAAGCAGAACAAATAAATATGTTCAAGGAGGGAATGTGGATTGAGGCTAAACATGTAAAAAGGAAGGACTTGCACACTTATGTATCACCAAGTTTACTGAAAAAGGAAAGGAAGGTATGGGAAACATACTCTAATACTTGAATTTTATTTTAACATTAATAATTTTATGTTGTTTACAGAATGTTTGCATATATATAATATTATATAAGAGAATATAGATCTATATTTTATAAGCAGTTCAATTATATTTTACTCACTAGAAATTGAAATTTAAAATATCCAATTACATACTTACTATATAATTTTTGCAGGTTTCTAGCAGTATGCATCGGAATGGCAATATTGCTGGAAATGGAAACAGCGGTAGTGTATCGCCGCGGAGTCAAGGCGATACAAGTAGCAGAAAGAGATTATCAGATCAGACACTTGATGCGTGTGGAAAAAAGCGGCGAATAAATGAGGCGGAAGAACAAGTGGGTAGCATATATGCTATAAAATACAGTCGAAGGAAAAAGAAAATATTTTAAATTCATCTAGATATAGAATTAAATGTAACGGATATTACGTTTATACAGAGTGTTCAGTAATAATTAGATCATTTCTCATGGATAAATAGAGCGAACAAAATTAAATGAAAAAATTTTGTACTATTTTGCAATTTTTGCAATAATTAACAAAAAATTAATTAGAGATTACCGATAGGCCGAGCGGATACACTTATTTGGCGATCCCATTCGATTTCTAATTAATATCTCGTTAACTATTGTAAAAATTGCAAAATTTTACAGGATTTTAATACAGCTTAATCTACTCTATATATCCATGGGAGATGATGATCCGATTATGATCGGACATCTTGTACACATCACTTTGATTGAATCGATTTAATCCTTTTATAGACGTTTATCCTATTCTAGATGGAGAACACAACATTAATCATTAAATGTAATTCTTTACATTTATATGCATTACTTGAATCGTCTAATCTTTTTATAAACGTTTATCCTATTCTAGGCGGAGAACACAACGTTAGTCGTTCAATCTTGTGGAGAAGATAGTAATTCTGGCTTCAGCATGGATGAATACAAATCGACTCTATCAACTAATAAGGACGTAAGATATTGTACATAATGAATAATCTTTATAACAGGATAAGATTAATTTAAACATGAAAATAAAACATAGTAAGTGAAAAATTGTAATTTATTACAAAATTTTGTTCTCCATCTTATTGCTAGGTAAGAAATAAAAAAGAGTAGACGCATGA
>NW_017305779.1:41065-72892 GCF_001594115.1 Trachymyrmex septentrionalis | reverse complement strand
TTATCTGCTTTTTTTACAATATATATATATATATATATATATATATATATATATTATATATATATT
Source organism: Trachymyrmex septentrionalis (assembly GCF_001594115.1). Taxonomy (NCBI): domain Eukaryota; kingdom Metazoa; phylum Arthropoda; class Insecta; order Hymenoptera; family Formicidae; genus Trachymyrmex; species Trachymyrmex septentrionalis. The sequence continues at coordinate 72,826 of NW_017305779.1, read as the reverse complement.
CATCTATTGATATATTTTCTTTTGCTTGATACAGAACTCTAGATGTGCTAGAAATGTAAACATCAGTAGGAATTTACCTATATATTTCTGATTCTAAAAAATATCTTAAAGCTAAGAAAAATTTATATGCTATAACAAATTAAATAATTTCTTCTTTATTTCATGAAGGCACTCAATCGCAAAATTTATATTTCATCGAATGGAAATGCATTAAGATAAACTTAATATTTTATTCACGACAATTAATAATATAATTTATTCTTCCTTGATGTATATTTGTTGTTTAGGAAGGACCTACTAGTACAACTTCAGTAGCGCAGGAAGGATTCGTATGCACTTGATCATCGTGGAATTATTATCTCACATCAATCCACAGATGCTCCTCTGGGTCATCTAGACTGTAAACATTTCTCATGCAACCATCCACTGCCCACTGTAAGTCCTTCGTTTCGTAAAAGCAAAACAGCGCAATGGAGGAAGCTGTCCAGGTGGAATCAATCAATGATGACGATTTATGTGTTTATGTGAGACACTATAATTAATAGTATTATAAAAAAAAAACATCGACAGTCAATGGGAACAATTACGCTGAAAGCTTAAGCAATTGTGCCAGTGTCTGTGATGTCATCTATATCACTGAAGTAATAGTTTTGAGGCGCATAATTGAAAGAAATTTGCTACCATGAAGGTTAAATCTATTTCGCTTGGAAACAATAGTAATCATACATCATTTTTATATTTCCTTTTTGTATATATCATTTACATTACTCTTTTTTTTTATCGATAAACACTTGAACAAAGAACTTAAGATTTGATAATCACTTGATGTAACATAATTTTACATAATTTACATGACGAGCAAAAATAGTTTGATCGAGAAAATTACATGTATGGAAATTTCCGTATTTTTGCGAGTATTTCCGCATGTTAGAAAAAAAAACACAAAATATAAAATATATTCTTATATAAAGTGCATTTTCGTAATGCACTGCGGAATATGCTTTAAAAATGCATATGATTTAGTTGTAAGTAGCTCTGATATACTTTATTACTCGTATGCAAGTTACGTGCCGTGATCTACCTGTTTAGGGACTTGCAAACAGTACTGTACTGTTAGCGTTTTAATACGCTTTACTGTTTGTACTAAGTATGAACTATTATTTACGCGATACTTAATGTTGCTATTATTTATAAGAATTAGATATTCCATGCAAGTTGCAGTATAGAATATTATTTGCTCCCGAAGCTTACCATTGTGCACGTAAAGAAAGACGCTAATAATGGTTTTCTTCGTTATTTTTCGCTGTACAACTGTAATGCAATCGATAATATAATTGTATTACAAGAATCACCGACACTGGCATAAATCCGAGGATGTTTCATTTACAAAGTACGTAGATATAGAATAGTCACTTTAGGAAGATAAGAATAGAAACTTGCAAATGAAACATCCCAAATAGGCCATTGACTATCTTATTGATGATTATATTGCGTGAAACAGTTTCATATGGAGTCGCCTTTTAGTTTTTGCTCAGAAACAAAGTTATAGCTTTAACGAATTAGAATTGAGCTGACACTTGGATGATTGAAACCACCTGTCACCAATCGGTGAGTTTTTTCAGGTGTTCAACTACCTTCGCTCCCAGTCTACAACTCTGATCCTTGATCCTGATTCCGATTATCTTCTCACCTATTACAGTCCTCGATTCATGTGTTAAAGGCATGTCCACTAATCGTATGCTACAAGGTATTTGATGTTCATTCTTTGGTACTTGTAAACGAAACTTGCGAATACCGCAGTATACGTAAAAATCAAATACTTGCAGAGTAATATTTGACAAGTTGAAGATTTCAGATGCAATTCGTATTAGTATTGAGAAATATGAGAAGAAATACCACTTCTCTTTCATAATCGACACCGCTGGCAACTCAGTTGTTACGTTTGGGGTTTTTATTAATGCAATATAAACAATTTAACGGTAATTACTAATCAAATTTTAAGTATAACATGAAAATGTTGATTATAACGCTTTGCAAGTGTCATGATTCAATGTTTAGCGATTAGGAATCATTCCGTTATTGTGTATATATATTCGTAGATGCGCCTGAGATGATGAGGTTTCACTCTTTCAAAGCTTGTCTCGACGAGTCATTTTATTTATTGATCAGAACGCGTTTTCCTGTGTACTAAGAAACAGTAATAGAGTTACCTTATTTCTTCACTTTTTCATGGATTCACGCTAATTCTATGCTTGAATCTGGGATTGAGGTATATTACAGTACCGTACAAAGAAAACTAGGCCAGTTGGTTTGATCATAAACCTCCTTTTGCTTTCCACACGTATTGTGTGTGATATATGATTAAAAACATGACCCTCTCTTTAAAGAATTTAGCATATAAGAAATTACAACGAATTTGTTTAGATACATCAGTATATACATAAATGTATCCAATCAAATTCATTATTAATGATCATACGGTACTGTGAATTTATTTTATGAGTTTAACGATCGACATCGTAATTGCTCTCCTGTGTAGATTCCATGTAAAAAGAGAGGATTTTTTTCCCTGTATTTTTTCCTAGATTTTATTTTTAATCATTCATGATTTAGAAATCATTTGATTCATAACGCACAGATAACGTCGGATTTGTTTTGAAATTAGTAAATAATCGCTTCATTTATTTTTATTTCTTTAAAATATCGCTTTTCAAACTTTATTAATTGCAGAATCTCCTCATAGTCACTCAAATTTACTCATTTTTTTTAAATCGATACGTAAATGTATGCATAACGTATAGCGATACTCAATACAGTAATGATTAAATCATGATTACTTTATTTGTTATGTCTGTCCGTAAATATCTGTCTAAAAATTCTTCGTGATTATGTTGTATAAAAAAATTTTAGTATATTATGAGACTTGTTCATTCATCGACATATCATTAAAATATCGAACGTTTTTTGTTCGACAAACAAATTTATTTTATATACTTCTCTCTAACCAAAAATATTTGTAGCTCTTATATTTTCTTAAATTGCTTCCCTAATCTTACTTTGCTAAATCCAAGATGTGCTTTGTGCGAAGCTCAAATATTTTAATAAATAGAATTTTTACGTTCCATCGGAAAAAACATTTTGTTCATGCATACATTTCTGTTTTTATTATTAACGTCTTTCTCTTTCTTGTACAAATATAAAGTTCTTTAAGTCTATACAATTGATACGATAGGATCTCTATTTGGCGACAAAAGGAACGTGTCGCAATGAATTGCTGGATTCACACTGGATCCGACGTGCGTCGTACGATGTTCTACCAATCAGAAAATAGAATTTTATTTCGTATCGATGATACGAAGCAAAATCCTGTTTTCTGATTGATTGCAGAACGTCGTACGCATGTCAGATCCAGTATGAATCCAGCAATTGTCTCCAACAAATTGGACATTCATTCATTTCGTCATGTAATTTATTAACATTTAACGATATGTAGATGTGTGAATGTCAGAGTTGGTAAAAATCATATTTTAAACTGTTCAAAACATGCTTAATCGATGTTTTAAAATATTTGTAATAATATTGTTGAAAATATGTACGAAGCATTAAAAATATATTTTTTAAATCACAATGTTTTGTTTTAAAAAAAAACATGTTTTGCCAACTTTGGTGAATATACGCACATGCACATATACACGCTCACGCATATAATTATAACTAACGAAAGTTCAATTTGCGGAGACACGTAATGTGTATTTTTACACGGAAAAACGATTTTGCTGAAGCATCTAAAAATTTAACTAGAAAAATAATTTAGTTGGTCCATAATAATTCATCAAAATAATTATGTAGAAGTAAAGTTGACTGATTACTAAGAATGTGTCAAAACTTTTTCCAGCATTATCATCATATTTGAGTATCATTGAATATCTGCATAATTATATTAATAATCCAATTTATTTTTAGAACTATATCTAAATTCTTAGATACTTGTAAAATTTTGTTTTCCGTGTAGCATGGAACAATTAAGTTCCACAAAGAATATTACGGTGCAATACGTTTTTTTTTCTTATGCGGAGCCACTCTTTTTAGTTAGAAAGTGATATCGATTAATCGAAGAACTTCGCGAATTCACATCTCAAATGGCATCATGCAATATGACAAAGATGCTAACGTTTTCATCAATAATGTATTGTATAGGCACTTCATCGATAATTTTCAAAATTTTTCAGTTTTTTTTTAATCCATATTTATTTCTCACATTAAACATATAATTATTACATTGTATGTAGTTCTGAATAAACGGGACAGTTAAGAATCTCATGATGATTTATGTGAATGAACAAACTAAAATTTATCCGTTTAAATAAATTTGGAATAATAGTTTTTTTTTTTCGAGTATCTTTCGAAATAAATTTTTTTGTTTAATTTATTAATATTTCTCCTATGTCGCTGCGTGTCGCACTCAAGTTGTTATCATCATCGTTGCTACTGATATTATCTACGTAAAAGGTTCTATTATTATTATTTCTCTCACAAACTATATGCAATTCATGAAACGCACGCGCACGCATCATCAAAGAATTCTCGATCATAAATGCCATGGCATTCAAATCTGTCGCATAAATCTCTTTTATCACATCAATTTTCCGTACTATCGAATCTTATTGCACTAATTCCCGATCATCCATTGCAGCACTCATTGTCTCAATACATTAAACTCATCGAGTAATTGTCCGTATATTCCGGACGTTTATCACCTATCTCCTAAATTCTTCAGGTTCAGGGATTGTATTATACTTTGCACAGAGCTTGAACGAGAATTTAGGCGTACGATAAAAATGTGGACCGTTATCACGATCGCTAGCGGACAGAGGTACCTATGGGCGAATAGAGGCCGAGGATCGCGAATAGTGAACATCAATGTTATCCTTGTATGTCAAATCTTATCTCCTTTACCGATTCGCGGTTATCAACGCGCCCGATTCGTACCTCTTTCTCTCCACTTTCTCTCTCTCTCTTTCTCTCTATCTCTGAGATAGCTAGACATGTCTGTAGCACATTCTCAATTCCCACAAATATTAGTAGCCTCTCCCTCTCCTGAAAACCACCACCGTTGGCCGACGTGGGCGTCTTGCAATTTCGATAGTGCGGCAAGGGGGTAACAGGAAGGGAAATGCTACGTCTCTCTCATCCACAGTTGTATCTTTTATTATATATAAAAAAAAAAGGAGAGGAAACACGAGACAGAAATGGGAAATACGCTGAAGGAGAAAAAAAAGAACGAAGTCAGTCGCGAGGATTTATGTCGCGGGAAATGCGGAATCGTTGCATATAATTTTATCGCGCGAATGTTGTAAGGATCACTCTTAGAATCTCACGTTTTGTGTCGCGATCGGAACTCTTTTTTTTTTTTTTTTTTTCAATACAAGATATGATGCGTTTGATTTGACCGAAATCATACGAAACACCTTACGCGGAAACCTTCATGAATTTGTACGCGTACAGTCGCAATTCTCGAGAAACGTATCCGATGAGTTACTGTAAAATAAATTATATTTGTTACGTGCACGTGTTGACCGTACGTGCTCGTACGTGATGCACTTTTGTGAACAATCGCATATACCGACTTCACGATATAGCGGCGAGATAACGTTTTTTCCATCTCTCATTCTCTCGCAAATGCTATTTTTGTTTTTTCCGAGCATTCTCATGAAAATTCGAATGCGTCGACCGAGTGTGCATCACCCGCGCATAGATCGTGAATACTGTATGCACGTGCGCGATAATGATCACCGATCTGTTGCGCAATCAATCGGCAATAGCACAAATGAAAAATTAAGCAAGGGCATCCATAATTTGTATCTTGTGAACATTGTACACTCTGTATCTCTCCTGAATAAATACAAATAAATTTTTCTTTCAACTCCTTCAGCCAAAAAACGAAACGTTGATCATATTAAGGCGGAACGATTTGAGCGACATCGGTAAATTCTTTTAAATTATGTGTGGTCGTTCCGTCTTGCCGTGATTGACAGATTTTATAAATATGACCCTATCCATCATCCCAGATATTGTAACTATTCTTAATATTGTGGTCTATGTGCAGTCAATTGTGGTACAACCTTTGACGTTTCATTGATATTTTCTGTTTGAATGACAAATTTACAGTTTTCCTTGTTAATAATCATCAATACAATAATTATCGAGTTGTCGTAAGTAAGTGCACAGCATAATTTACTGCACACCATTTGAAAGATATAATTAGATTAATTTAAAAAAGTATTGTAATTCTACAAAATTTATATAACAATTATCTTACAAGTAATAAATTGTAGAAACAGGTATGTATGTATTTATTATACATAAATTATAAAGTGCTAAAGATAGTATCAACACATTGTATATAGCTATATTAATGTCAATATTTTTAAATAAGCATTTTTTATTGTTTGCAAAAAAATAAACAAGGATTTCGTGCATCTTTCGAATCACTAATAATGTATTCTCAGTTCGAAATTTATGAACTATGTAATGGTTCTCGAAGTCGCCTTTACCATCTGCAATGGAGCGCAGCTGCATCATACCGTTTAATTCTCCTTGCAGTTTATTTATAGGTAAATTAAATGAACTAGAAACACAAAGCGGTCGCGCTTCAGATATCCATAATTATCCTGTTGGAAACATTCGCGAAGAGATCATCAGAATTACCGTGCCGAACGTTTCCAGAGAAAAGATGTAAAACTTTCCGGCCATTAACTATAACGGCTTTCACGATCGAGCAATGCATAGCATTAGAAGATGTACTGACTCGATTGTCATTTTATACTGGTAAAATAAAATAATTTTTCAAATAACGTGATTTTAAAAAATCACATACTGATTTGAAATAATTCGTTTCGTGATTTACTTATCTTAATTACATGATTTTTTATTATGTAACTTTGTGACGTGATTTTTTTTCAGTAGAGTAACATTTCATGACTGAGTTTCTGAATTCCTTTATTACAAAATAGCTCAATTGTGGTTTCTATTGTTATGATGAATTGCGAAGACTTGACATTTAATTTTATATCATAATTTTTAGACTTTATTGTTACGAGAACTTCGTCCTATATTTCCGTTAATCCATGCCGAGTCTGATCGACAAGATATTCGTTGGCAACTGCAGTTAATTTATAAGATGAAGTTTGTTATTTTAACATTGTTAACTATTTAGAATGATGACAATTAGTATATGCTGTTTAAATTTATTAATTTTTAACATTGAGAATGACCCTGGGGATCGAAACATATATTTTAATAAAGTTTGTTTATTGTTTTATTTAATATTTTAGCACTAAAGTCCTTGCTTAGCCCATAACCCTATTTTTATTATTTTAGAAAAAATCAATTTTTTTCTTTTGAAATGAATATCACCAAAATTATAAGACATAAAAAAATATTTAAATAAAATGGCACAAAATAGATCAAAATAGACAAAATAGAGCGTAAAAAGACGTCTTTGATATGTCATGTGAATTGATATGTTAAAGTACGGAAGAGTATAATCGAAAATGTTATAGTATTCTCCGTTATTTACAGGATAGTGTCAAGTCACTGGAGATTTTGATGCATGGCATCGAGATATTGTAGAAATTAGTTAGCGAATAAGTATTATATTTTATTTGTTTAAGCAGCAATTTTATTTCTGATATTTTTAATCAACGATTCAAGCGTTAAATTTTAAAAGTCGCTTGAAAGAGCTGAATTATTATTGAAAAACCTAAATTTTCATAATATTTACTAAATATAATGCAGTTGAAGAATGCAGTTTCTAAAACAGTAAGTATAGACACAAAAAACATTGATATTAGTGACATAACGAATAATATTGATGCTATGTTGCACCAAATCATCTTACTTTCCTTGTAGAACTTATTACGTTATCTTCCCTTACATTTCTCCTCATCATTACCAGCAAAAGCCACAATTGATCTCTTTTCCATCAGAACATTACATTTTTCCACACGATTAATGTTGTCAGCAAGGCAAAAGTTATGTATCTTGTTAATATTATATATATTTTTTACTAAATTTATAGTGAACAAAAATGTACAGCTTGTGATTTACATGATGTAAAAAATATTGTTGACGTTGTTATGTTCCAGCCACAAACGGATATCGAAAGTAAACTTGTTCTATGTCAACATATGCTCGTCATAAAATAATCTATCGCATAATCTTTCATCGAACCTGAAGTTTCAAATGATTGGAATTGCGAGAACCACGAGTTAATTAGTAAAATAAAATTTTTGCTCTATTTCTTAACTTTATGAAAACGATTGATAAAAATTGCTGTGCGTCAAATGCGTCTATATTTTCATTAATGATTCTTTTTGCTTGAATAATTCCAAACTGCACATACAAATGCGCAAAACTTTCCTGAGAAACGATAATAATTAAAATTTTAAATATATCGAAGCACAAGAATAGTTTTCTTAGAATATAGAAAATAACCAAATTTCTCGCGCGAGAAACTTCACGCGCGTATTGTAATGAGTCTGAAATTGATATTATTTTTTTATCCCTAATTTCATGATGATTCTTGATCGTGTGAAATATCGATGAAATATCAACGCAATAATCAGAGCAATTCACTCGCGTGAATCGAACATGCAAGCAATTTTAATGACAAATTCTTCAGCAAATAGCGATTCTTTTTAATAGCTTTATTTCTGAAAGTACATCCTTCTTATGACTAATCAATTCAACATTTATTATTGCATACAATTAAAATCTTTTTATTTTATTTACTTTACTTTTAAAAACATTATTAGAAGAATTATTTTAAAAATATTTAAACTATTAAATATTGTTTTCAGAACTTACAATTTGTTAATTGTAAGACAGAATTATTTTCTTAAATAATTTAAAAATTTATATTTCTGTTTTTACGACAATAATATCGACAATAATATATTTATTTATTTATTACTACAGTGATTGAGATATAATTCTTTACGAAATTTTATATTATGTTATCCTATAATAATGGGATGCGACATTCGAAATATAAGACTGCAAGAAATTAAGAATTTTGCAACCTCTGCGGTAAATCTTATTAATGCACGTTACTATGCTTATGGGTAAAGGAAATGACTGTCTGAAAGATTAGAAGAAATACATACACAGCAAAAGCTCTTTCAGGGTCGACGAAGAGCGCGTGTGCAATATGTTGGAGCTTACATCACGAGCAGACGGATGCAACTAACATCATGCAGTTAACGTTCTGAGAGCCATCCAGTTACACGGCACTCGTAAAAAATCCAGTATCTAGTGATCTAAGTACAAAAATTATTGTCCAACAAAATTAGACCTTTTTTTCGAACATAAACAGTCAATTTCGATATACTTTTACTTGTTGAAGAGAAATCCGTTTATAAAATTTGGCTCAATCATACCACAATTTTAAAAAAATAGCAGAAGCAAGACATGACATTTTTAACATTTTTTTATAATATTATAATATTTTTATTTCAAATTTTTTTAAGTTTCATTAATGCCACGTGAAAATATTTAATTTTTTACATTTATATATACATATAAAGATAAATATAGATACCTACATATATTACATGATAAATTTTTAAATTAATATATCTCAAAAATGAAAAATCATACAGGAACGAACAAAATGCATTTTAAAGCTAAAATTTGATTTTTTTCATATAGCATTAATGAGATATAGAAAAAAATTAGTATCAGCGCTACATTATGCTATATTATGGAAACCATCAAAATTATCATGTTTTTCTTGTTAATGCTATTTTTTTCAAAATTGTGACGTGCTAATCAAATTTTGTTAACGAATTTATGTTCAGTAAGCAAAAATACATCAGAAATAATAATTAACATTCGTGTTGCAAAATAGTATTAGACAGTGTTTCTTAATCCCCGATTAAATTTAAAAAATATAATTAATCTTGAAAAATTAAATTAAATTTTGTAACTAAAGGAAGCAATGTATATTAAAAAATTATGAGATACAAACATATCGTACTCGTCGGTGCATCACTGATTACAATACTCTGCTTGCTTTCTGGACTTATGTATTATTTAAATCAAGGTATGATTTAGACCTACACTGTTGCAAATTTCATGAAATTTAATGTACTTTTAAATTACACAATTTGAATTTAATTTTATGACATTAAATGTAATGTATTTATAACTGAAAAGTATATTTATGTACATGCACATGAAATTTAATTATTCCTGAAACTTTATGAAATTTAATGTACTGTTCATAAAATTTTATGAAATTTAATATACACGTTTATTACATTTAAGTAACTACTGTAATAGTTTTAAATCATTCATTACTTTTAATTTCGTTCATGAGCTTCATTTACATGTAAAGGAAACATTTTTCTAACAATGTACAAATGGATTTATTTAAACAGATCTCATTATTAACTTTTGTTGCTTCAAATAATTTTTCAAGAGTGTGATTTCATATATTTTAAATTTACTTCTATAAGATATTTTAACAAAGATCAATAGCTTTGAAGAGAAAGATAAATATTATTATATTATTATATAACATTATAATTAAATTTCATAAATTATAAATATTGTTGGTAGTTCTGATTAAAGCGCTTGAAAATAGAAATTTATTATTTTCCTATTTGTAAGGAGTATCCATTGCGTATTTTGGAAAAATTCGTTTATACGAATATGGTAAATATTGTAAAAAAAAAAATTTGTATGACCTTTTATCATATAAAATCTTTTTATTTGTACTTGTATTTACCTTATAAATTTATCTTTTTATGTTTTTATGTATTTATCTTATAAATATATCTTTTTTTTTCATGGTGTAGCAGATCATATGTGAATAAACATTGTCAACAAACTACTTAATAACTATTTTCTATTCCTTAGCACGTACTCGCCATTTTTTTATAAGATAAAAATGCATCTTTCGAAATATAGCGAGAAACTGAAGATTACATTGTTAACACAAATAAAAACAATAGCATGTTAAATAATCGTCTACGTGATAAAAATTTTCGCAGAAGAACGAGAGAGATTCTCGCAATTTTATGATACAATTTACTACGAAAATGTAATTAAGAATCTAACCACAAAAACTGTGACATATTTTCGCTAAATTTTATATTTCAGATAAATGTCCCATCGGTACTTTCCAGTGTCTCAACAGCACCACATGCATGCCGCAACGTAGCTGGTGCAATGGCGTCCCGGATTGTCCATACAGCGACGATGAATCCACAGAAAATTGTTGTATGTTTCAAATCATACCTACATTAATTACTTAACCACAGTTCTTATCAGGTCTATTTTAATTTCAACTCAAATAATAGTATAAATTTGATTATTTCATGAAGACTTGATTATTTATTATTCCATAAACATCTTAATAACAATATATATTTTGACTTGTTTTTAATATACATATAGTTTAACTAAAGATTAAAGAGATTACTAAAAAATTTGTCAATAAAATTCATTCATAATTTTTTTGATAATCTTTAATCTTGAGATAACCACATATTGTGAAAACAAATCTTCGTAGCATTCTAATAGCGATTTGGTTGAACGCATTAGTGCGCACTGATACATAATATAGCCGTACTAATCTGAACGTAAAATGAAATGTAAATATTATATATCGAATTATAAAAGATAAATTTTACTTAACAGTACAATAAAATATGTAAAGGATTTTACGGTTTAACCTGTTTAAACTGTTTTTATATTTATTATATTAAGTACATATCTTTACATCAATGTATATACACATCAATGCGTACTGAGTGCATCCAATCGAATTCGCTATAACTTTCATCTATCGTAACTTTCATTTGCACGAAGCAAAAAAGATTATCTTAATTTTCTAATTATACGACAGATTTCGCTAATTCATAAATTTGCTGCGCAGTTGACATGCACGGAAACTGGGACTGGTTTATGAAAGAAAGAAACTGGGGAAATTCAAACAATTGCGGTAATATCATAATAAAATACACGACAGATACGCAATATTTGCTATGTATGACAATTTCTTTACTTTTCGTCGCAGATATATTTAACGCTCCAGTTAATTGCACCTACGATGCGTGTCGTGCAACTTGTACGAATTTTACCGATGTCCCTAAAAACTTGTCATCGAATATAACGGCAATGTACGTTTCAGAGAAAATATTATTGATGTGACAAATCTTTTCATACAGCAAAACTTGTTACACGTTTGGTAACTAATAGTATTATAACGATTCAAAATGATTGATTTACTTGGTTATGGATGGATTTAAATCAATTAAACATGTATTCTCTGAATGACACTATTAATTACTCACATGTATGTACAACTTCTGCAGTTTTCTAACCGACAACTTTCTCACACATTTATCTCGCGATGCGTTATCAAGATATCCAGAGATACGCTTGTTGTAAGTTGTACTTACTGTACAATGTTTTTACTTTGAGAATATAGAAAACTCTGCATAAAACCTTACAGTCTGTAATTTCAGATATCTCGATAATAATAATATAATCAAATTAGAAAAAGGAGTCTTCCTTCATCAATCTAAGTTGTTTTGGTTGTGAGTATAAATTAAATGATTAATAACACTTTGAAAAGTATCTACAAATGAAACTCGTTTATCTGTACAGAATTCTCACAAATAATAGCATCAGCGAAATACTACCGGGACATCTAACGGGACTAGATAAATTAGAAACTCTGCTACTGGATCAAAATAAAATTGTGATGGCAGATTTTTCTGACCTAGAAGACAGCACTACTACATATTTGATGTAAACTGTCTCAGTATAAAACCATTTTATATAACTCTACTGTGTTAAATTACAAAAAATTATGGACGATCTTAGCCTGTTAACTTTCCATCATTTATTGTGAAATAAATACTTGCTTTCTATATTGTAAAATAAATACGTTGCGTTATATATTTAACGCGTTTCTTTTTACTTAATATATGCTGTGCATACTTCAACATTGTTATTTTAAAATCTCCTCTATTTTTGTACTATTAGTATTGTTCATAACTTTTAGAGGTATATGATTCATACAAAATAAAGTTTGAAATCAGCTGCTAATTTCCGAGTAATCTAATCTATGTATGATAAACACACTTATTATTTACTGTATATAATCAGTGCGTCAGTCTAGAGCGCATCGTTACGAAAATGTAGATCTGTTTGTAGATTGCTTCCTTGATGCGTGCGGTAATTTCGCGATAGCTTGAATAGGAAACGACTAATATGCAAATTCCATGCAATGAAATCAGAGATTGAGGTAAATTGCAACAAAAGCATAGTTAATTGTGGAAATTTATCAGTGTCATTTCTTTAGAAAAAAATTAATTTTCCACATGTCATAGCATGTTTTTTTAGTTGGAAGAATCACTGTTAATAATTAGTATAATTAACCAATGTAACTGTTAGTAGGATTGCATCGTCCATAATCATATGATGTTGATTGATAATAAGTTATTTATCATTAATAACACGTTGACCTGCTCTTTTTTATTTACAAATAGAAACCTGAGTAAGAACATGTTAACAACATCCGCTTTAAAGCTGTCACGGTTACCAGAGTTGATAGAAATGTGAGCTTATAAGTATAGGTGTATACATATATATTTTTTCTATTTTTATTTACATATATATATATATATATATATATATATGTACATAAATAAAAATAGAAAATGTATATACGTACGTTTAATTTTCCGAAATCGCGTTTTAGAATATTGGACGGAAACCATTTCGAGTCAATAACGGAAGATCTCTTTGCCGGATGCCCCGCTTTAAAATCACTGTACGTACGAAGTAGATTACGGAAGCGATTACTGTCATTGTTAATAAGATTCATGCGAGCTAACGGCTCAACGATGATTCAGGAGTATGGAGGACAATAGCATAAGCAGCATCGACGAGAACGCGTTTCGGAATTTGCAACAACTTGTTGAGCTGTAAGTGCATAAATGTTAATGTGACTCGGTTTCAAATTAACGGTACTAACGTTCGGTTATTGTAACTAAAGGATAAAATCTCGTGTCATTCCGATCGTCAATTCAATATTATCGTGTCAAGTTGCGCAATCGATTATCTTTCAAAATAACTTTCCGGATTTTTTTTTATTCTAATCGCAATACAAATATAATTATACGCAGTGTTTAATTTTTTATTGTCTGTTTCTTTATATATTTGTAATTCGCTGTTCAAAGTTGAAGTATTGAAGATTTATTACCGTACAACAGACGATGACGCAGATACAGTTAGAAGTTGGAAACTACATTTTATCTCGACCGTTATTAATGGCAAACTCTACTGCATCTAATGGATTGACTATAAATCAGATATCAACGATCGAACACAATTAAAATACAGCCTTGTTTCAGTAACTTGGCATACAACAGGATAGTCACGATACCGTCAAACGTGTTCCAGTCCGTGAATAATCTGTCGAAGCTGTAAGTATAAATATCCGTGTTATAATATCAACCAGCGTGATAATCAGCCTTACTACTAAATGTTTAAGCTACATACGTGCTTGAGCTCTATTCGCTGATACTTAACGCTAAAGATCTGTTCGCGAAAGTACTATGGAAACGTCACGTACTCGCGAGCGTAACCGGTTTTAATTATAATTTAAGCTTGTATGTGTAAACTAGAATCTGTTTGAAAATAAGATCCATTACTCTAGCAGTGCTAGTCATGATATAATCTCATCTTCTTTCAGATTAATCGGTTACAATCCTGTCGTCGAGTTATCAATGACGCTTTTTAATCCTTTGAATAATCTTCGCTCTCTGTAAGTTTCAAGCTACACGAGCGATTTTTCCGACTTAATAATAATAATAATATAAAACTATAGTAGCACAAACTTTTTATATTCATTTTATGAATAAATCCTTTATTAATTTATATCAATACAAATTAATAGAATAAGTAATTAACTTTTTCATTATAAAACATTTCAGAAGTGTCGAAGATATAAACATGGATAATATGGATAAAAACGCATTCAACGTGTTTCCAAGGCTTGATTTTGTGTATGTTTTTTCTTGTTGTAATTATGTAACTCATACAATAGCGTTCTTTTTTATAAATAAAAGAATTTTTTATTTTTAAAATAACTAAAAAGCAGTGATCTTTGCTTTCTTTCAATCATAACGTAATTTCTGCAAAATCTTTGATATTTCAATATATTTTTCTGTATATTAATTAGATTCAAAATCCACTTTAGACTTGAAAAGTAGAAAATAAAATTGAAGATGCATATATATATATAATTTGTAATTTCTATATTCATTAAACTTTAAGACCACTTTAAGATTTCTGTTTGATAATTTAATTATAATCAATAACATAAGATATCAAATTTTTCAGATATTTCAAGAAATTTCACTACTGCATGACTTACGCGCCGAAGGTGCAGAAATGTAGACCAACTAGCGATGGTAAGGCATACATCGCGATTAGATAAAAACTACTTAAATTGCAATAATAACTGATTGATTCAATATTGAATCAAACGCGACAAGATGTATGTCAAGAAAGATGATTCAGTGCTCTCTCTCTCTCTCTTTTCCTCTTTTTCTCTTTTTTTTCTGAAGGTATGTCATCGATGTCTCATTTGCTAGACAAGCCTCTATTAAGGGCTGCTGTTTGGACCATATCTTGTCTCACTTGTCTCGGTAATAGCCTCGTTCTGTGGGGAAGATTCACCGCTAAAGATGAAAATCGTGTTTTAAGTATCATTATCCGAAATCTCGCAGGTAATTGTGCAAATGTATCCTAGCGAGATATTTACATTTGCAATTTCTATATAAAGAAACCTCTTCTCGTATTCTTAAAAAAACCTACTAAAATAAGCAAATTAATAAAAAATCATCGCCAAATGCAAACATTCGGAAAATTGGAAAAAACAAAATAGTTTTTAAGTATCGCATCATACAATAATTATATAAAAATATAGGGCTAAGGTAAAAATAATTTTCTAATTTTATTATCCTAAATATCATCCTTTTGATAATAAACGAAAAAAATGTAAAGTAAAATTTTTAAAAACTCAAAATTTTCAATAACTGCTCGCTGCCGCTGTCTCGCATAGTTAGACATAGATATAGACACGAAATAACGATATAAATCGCTATATTCAAATGATTCGTGGTACATACCGAATCACGAAGTGCACGCGAGTTATCATAGTTTGCGGTTCACAATAAAGCGCAACACGATGATCGATCGAGCATATTAATGTTAGGCTCACTATAAATTACAAGACGGTATAGTCCACGTAATCCTTTATAGTGTCCGACATGTTGATGGGAATATACCTCTTCATAATCGCCATAGAAGATGCGAGGTTTCGCGATAACTACAAAGAAGTAGCAAGTATATGGATGTCCTCATGGTCCTGCATACTCCTAGGAGCGTTGGCGATGACATCATCCGAGGTATGCACATTAACACCTTGCTGAATCTCACAATTTTCAATTCGCAACGTACAATTGCTATTTAACGGTACTACTTATAATGATCGCTTATGCTACTGTTCAGCAAAATCTGGACACCGTGATAAAGTCGACATATGTTAGCAATATGTATAATAGTATATTTAATTTTACGTAATTAACTGTAAAGCATTTGCGATTTAAATCGCAATCGTCGCTCAAATACATATCGATACGCAGATCATATATTTCCTGAAACGAATTCAATAGATTTAAATATAACTGCCTTTTCATGCGTTTGTAATTTTTTTTAATAGTTAGATATAAATTACAGTTAGACATAAATTGATATTAGAGAATATTTTTAAAAATATCAAAATTAAAATAGATGATTATAAATTGTTCGGTAAGGTTTCCATGCTTATCCTGTCATTTATGTCCGTGGAGCGATTTATTCTGATCGCAGCACCTTTGAAGTGTCATCACGCCATGACATCTCAAGCTGCAGCCTCATCGATGATCGTCATCTGGATCGTCGGATTTATTATCGCTCTTGCACCAGGTTCGTTTACGCGAAAGAATGACTTTATTTAATTTTTTGTATTTCTTTTTAATTAATTTTTCTTTAATTTTATCTATTATTTATTATATAATTTTATATATATGTACTAATTATATCCTACAGCCTTATTTTACAAAATAGAAAAAATAAACATCTCAATTTTTTTTACATTTCAAATATTTATATGAGTCACTATAATTACACACATCATTTTAATAAATCTGAAGATCTTTTTCGACAGAAAATAATAAAAATTTTCCATAATTATTATCTATGAATTGATTGTTTCCCCTGGATCCAAAAGTTATCCATTGGAGAAGCAGTACAAGATTCTATGGTGTCAATGGAATGTGTTTTCCTCTACATATAGACGATCCATATCTAATAGGCTGGGAATACTCGGCCTTTATCTTTCTGGGACTTAATCTCGTCGGGTAAATAGTGTATTATTATAAGAGTCTCTCAATTAAATTATGCAATATGGAATACCAGCTTATGTTATTTTTAAAACTATATTATAATTTATTGAGAGACTTTCTTTTTGATTTTCTGATATATTACAACAAAATTTCTAAAATTTATTTAGAAAAATTGTATTTAAATAGCTAATTTTTGGAATTGAGTCTGCAATGTGTAATTGCATTTAATTATTATAGTATCAGAATTTTCGAATAAGTTCAATTATGTCAACGGTATAACATTCGTTAAAAAAATTTTAATCAACCACGAGCTTGATCGATTCTCATTTCGTGATTGCCATAATATTGCTTAGGAAGAAAGAAAGCCTTTCAAGGCTATCATTGCATTCATTTGCAGATTGATGATTATCGGTTACGTTTACATTGCAATGTTCACCAGCATCTGGAGAACGCGCCGTGCCACGCCATTGTCGGTCGGCGATTCTGAGTTCGCCTTCAGGTTCTTCCTAATCGTGTTGACAGACGCTGCATGTTGGGCACCGATTATAGCGTTGAAAATCCTCGCCATGATGAAATATCCCGTGCCACGTAAGCAGAAACGCTAATGAGAGTTTTCACATTCCCATCGACTCCATTACAGTATCTCCGTTACAATCTTTGCTCGATAAATATGCATGCAAGTCTTTAAGCTTTATCTTTCAACAACTTTACATTTATCGTAAGAAATACAAATGAATGAAATATTTTCTCTATTGTTTCATTCGTGAAAAATTAATCTAAAGAATTAAAATTGTTATTGTATCAAATTAAAAAAGAAAAATCCTATTTTTAGTCAAAACGAATCTTAGTGCTTCAATATTCGGTGTGACTTGTATACATATGCATGTACATATCCAATTCTGCAAATCGCGCGCCAAAATCTTGAAACTCAATCACGGACAGAATTAGACTAATAGTATCACATATACGAGTATATTAATTATCTAGAGTAATGGTATCATTACTATATGGTATTAATACGTTAAATAATCATATTTTATACTAATAAACATTTTATAAAATTATTAATAAGACTCTTATTGGAAATAATTTTATTACGGAAATTACCTTAGCCGGGATTCGTACCCGGATCTCTTGTATTTCCAAATCCTGTATTTCTATAAGTGGGCGTCTTCTCATTTCGACCACAGAGGCAATAACCAATAATGAAAAAAATATCATGTTTCAAAGAGACGTGTATCCTACTTTCAGTTAAAGCGGATCTTAGCGCTTGAATATTTCGGTGTAAAAATCAATCAAATTAAGAAAGTTAAGTCCTATTTTAATCAAAGCGGATTTGAGTTATTTGACTTATTTAAACACTAAGATCTGCTTTGACCGAAAATAGGATTTTTCTTTCTTAATTTAATTTATTCTCATCGGTCTAATCTCAATTCAAATTGTTAAAATTACATACACTACCGTTCAAAAGTAAGCCTGTCCCGATTTTTGTATGTATCTCTTTTATATGCCTAAATTCCGTAATATAATTCTATTATATTTTCTTTATATGTATATATAGAATGCAAAATTTAGAATCATCAAACATTATTATTACGTATAACATTTAAAAGAATATAAAGAACATTGAAAAATGTATTCTTCTTTAAGTAATTAAGGAAAAAAAAATAGGCAAATACTTTTAAGAGTAGTGCAAAACAGAATACATATATATATATATACGAATATATTTATATTAAAATAATATGTATAAAATCTACGACAAAAATATTTATTTAAATTCAGACATTTAATAATACAGTTAAATAATATTAATAAATGGATAAAATTTATAGCTGATTTGCACGCTTGGATAGTGATTTTTATTCTGCCAGTAAATAGTGCGGTTAATCCGCTGTTGTATACTTTCACCACACCGAAATTTCGCGAAAGACTCAATGAGGGTTGGTTTGGAAAAGTATGCAGCTACATATCGAGGAAACATTCCAGACAAGGTTTGTAGTCTGATACGAGTAACTATTTGAACTCTATACTTATAAAACGTTTATTGTTTTTGTTACAGATTCGCAGGCATCGGCTACTATCAATAAAACGGTCATTAATAGGAACATAGTACAGCCTATCTGGAACAAATATGATGATGATAAAAAAAAGACATCGCCTCTGCTTGACTTCGACGATGAAAAATCTTGATCCAATTAGAGATAAGGTTGAAAGTTAGTAATTTTTTTAATTAATTATATTACACTTCTATATTAAATGTTATATAAATTACTGGCGCCAATATTCGTGCAAAGCTGACAGGTTGTAATTATACAAATGATCTATCCTTCATAGCATACATAGATAATAGACAATCAGAACTAACGATAGTAAAATTCTATTATTTCATTTTTGAAGAAAGAAATCTTTACGAATTGAAAAATTGTTATGTAATTTCAATTGAACTCAATGAATTACGTCATTCTCGTGGAAGTTTCTGTAACATACTACAGAGAATAATTATTTACTGCTTTATTGATTGCCGCGAAAGATATTTTCATTTAATTTTTTAGAAAATTCGTCTTATAAAATAGCCGCTGTTTAAAAATGTGTATCTCTCTCTCATAAAATTTCTTCGGCTTTACCAATACTATTTTACTAGCAGCAACTCGGCAAGAAGTTTAGCTTAGATATCTCTTATGCTCTTATCCTCGTTTTCTCAGAGATTAATCTCATAAGAAAGGTAGCCAGAATACGCTTTATTTCTGAATGTATTGTTTCGCGCATGGGTGATCCCGGTATGCGGATATTTCAATTGTACGAACTCTGATGGCCCCCGACGGAGTATCCACCCACGAGTAGAGAGATCGTGCTCGAAAACGTACATAAATTATTTTCCGACGAAGTCGGAAACGCGAAACGTGCTCCGAAAAATTTACGACATCGATTCTGATGTACCGGCAAATCATGTTCCGCCGATGTGGCACCGTTATGCCGGGTCAGCGCTACTTGTTCCGTATTATTATTGCGAGATGAGAAATTTATCTTCGAACACGGGCGTGACTTTTTAACGGCTCCACCGTTGTACGCTCTAAAACGGATACTACATCACTCAAATATACTCGATTAGTCGATGTAAGACCATCGGTCGGCGTGGCCATCCCTTCAGATGACTTATGAAACGATAATAAATGACAAACATGAAGAAAGCTAGAAATCACTGACAATTAATTCACATCTTTGTGAGAATACACGTGTTATTCTCGTCACCTTCGTTATCGTACATTAAATTATCGTTTTAGTTATAAGAAAATTCGTATAGAATTTCAAATTGATAAAATTAACAATCTTCTATTCAAATAATGATTTATAACAATCAAACAGAAAGGAAATTTTTTTATCTATTATATATAAATGTAAGTAATACAGTATAATATATTATTATTATTATTTATTAAATTTATATACGATATAATCGTAGTGTTCTTTCTATGTAAAAAGGAGACTTATAATAAATAACGTTATTAAACAGAAAGACATGCCGATGTAATTTGACAAAATGCTTTCATAAAGAAAAAAAATTGAAAAATATGAAAAGTAGAAATAAAGTAAAATAATTAACAGGCTTATTCGTTTACGAGTGAACTCTTCAATAATCCATTAAAACGCGTGGAGATATAAACAGCAAGAGATGCAACGATATCCGACTTCCAACTTTCGGAGGGTTACAGTCGGCCGTAAATCATGCGAACGGCCAAGAAAAATGCATCTCGCGAGCACTCTACGATCTACCGGCACGTGGGTTGGCTCTTACGCGATATAATGTGTAATTTATGGCGGATGGCCAATGGTAAGGTCCCGTTAAGGGGCCTCGATACTTCGCTCGAGACAGACCGCCTTTTAGGACTGACTTTTCTTCCGCCTTAAGCTGCTAAGATTTCTTCGGCTACAATACAATTACGCCACGTGGGCGGATATGCGTTATACGATTGTCCACGAAATCATCTCGGAATAAAAAAGAGAGGCAACATCTCGCTACAATGATGTGGGTAGGTTGGTAGGCAAACGGTGTGACGTATTGGTGCAAATATTATTGAATTATCGAGTCGTGCTCTAAACAAAAGCTGGTGTTTCATCGAAGATATTCAAGAGCCTTTCTTACCTAAAGGGTGAAAAAGAAGACAAAAGACTTCTCGAACTTTTTTTGTTAATTATTACAAGTTTCTTACAAAAATTACATAAAATATACAAAGTATATAGATATTTTTCTTTAACGAAACACTATCAAAAGTTCATATTAAATATTTTTAATAATAACTGATTATTAATTTTATTTGATTAAATAAAATTAATATAATAAGACTCTTGTTAATTATATTGAGGAAGTTATCATATATTTTCAGAAAAAATTGAAAAATTTCTTATATTAATATTTCTTATATCTTTTTTATATCTTTTAAATTAGTTCTTGCATGTATTTTAATTACAACGAACGTTATATTACTTAATATACATGGCAAAGAGAATTTTCTAAGACACGATAACAGCGCTGGGGTACCAACCGGAAAGTAGGGGACGTGAAGGAATTTCCAATGAACGTACAATGTATACATACAGTGTCACATAGCATGAATTGTTATAGCTCTTGGCAATAGAGAAGAATATTTTGCACGCATGCACGCACACGCTTCACAAAGCGAAAGCGAACAAGATCGCAACCTTCCGAAGGCCTTCCCGAGAATTGCTCCAGGTAAGTACCTGTCAGTAGTATAGAATGCAGAAAAACGCCATGCAATCATAATTTATAAGTGATAAAAGTACAACATTTACGATATAAATGTCAATCTAATGATTTTTTTGCAATGAAACTAAGCAGCTCAAATGAGATCATCTATTTTTTATTTTATCCGTATGAGGTCTTAATTCTTGTCAAGTAGACTCCTATTCTGCCACTTTTAACGACAGTATTGATAATATTATTATATTATCTTTGCGTTTTTTTTTTATCATATTCATGGTGATACTTATCGTGAGACATACATTTGACTTAAGTGCTAAACCGTAAGAGATACAAAAAAAGTAAATACACTTCCTTTATTATTTTTTAAATAGAATCTGACAATGCAAAAAAAATTTTATTTTCTGAATTTTATAACATTATATTAAAATTATCTTATGCTCTTTATTTATAAATAAAATATTACATTTGTTGGAGTATTATAAAAGTATAGAAACAGTCTTTTTGAAATGATTTTAAAACAATCCAAAATATCACAGTAATGATTAAGAAATTAACATAATTTAACATAGAATATAAAATATTTCGTAAATTATTAATTTATTAATAAACGTACCTTAACATTTTTACACATAAAATAAAGAGAGAAATAAATTGATGTAAGGAAACACATACAGTTGCTTTTTAATTATTTAGAGTTTTCTTTTACATTCTCAGATCCTAAAAAATAATAAAGAAAGTGCATTTTAGCTTTTTTAATATCTTCTACAATTTTTGACAATTGTTTCAAACTTTTATCTACAGACATCCTATCCAGATAGGACACAAAATAATAAAATCAAGATAAAGTCATTTTAAGAAAAATCTTAATGATACAATTCAATACATTTTTTACGATAATTTTGTGATAAATTCGTGACACTGTCAAAAAAATTTAAACTAAAAAATCTATTTAAAAATTATTGTCATGTGAAGAATTCATCACAAAATTATTTTTCCTGAAATGACTTCATGTCAGCTTGATTTTATTATGATTGTGTGTCCTATTTGAATAATCCCTCCACAACGACAATATAACGATACCATTGTCATTAAGAGTTACAGAATCAGAATACTGGGAAAGTAAAAACACAATGATTTAAGAAACATTAAATAAATATATTTCTTAAATAATTATACAACTTCATTATTTTCCAAGTGGAATCGATAGACTCTTAAAAGTTGATCGAAGGCATATGTCTGTTCATGGGCTCCAACAATGGAAAGGTCTTGAAAACGTTAATAAAGTCTCGAACAGATCGCTCGCCAATCTACGAAATTGGCCGGCGCGATTCGCAAAGAGTTAAAGACGGCCATCAGACGATCTCCGGCGCGAAATCGATGCGAAAGAGCCGCCCGCGCCACGGATCTTCCTTCCCACAATTATAGGGTATAAAAATTCTTTCGGATTTCAGTCACGCGAGCAAAGGCTGCATTCGGTCCACGGGAAGAAGAAGATTTACGTGCGAGGCAGTAATTGGCGCTGGTTCGAATTTTTACAGCGTGGAGAATCTTCGGATATACAGCCTCCCGCGATAAGAGAATGTAAGATAGTGCTGTGTTTAAGATATCAAAGAATGCTCAGTTAACACGACTATAATATTTACAGTCCAATGCGATCATCGATGACGCTATGCAATAGTGAAAGCCGTAGAATTCTTTCTTTCATCGTAGTTCACCATGATTACATTGCGTAATATGTTACATGCACGCCCAATATCGTATGATCATAAATATCTTACAATACTTAACATTAAAACACATTGCAAATACATTGCAATGAAATATATAAATACAGTACACTGCGAGGAAACATATAAATCAAACAAACTATCAATAGCTCGATCAATAATTCGTTGCGTATATTATTAAGTTTCCACCTTCTCATTTAATTATATCAAAGCTTTGAAATTCTATTATCGATATGATGCATTTTATGCTGCATAAAAAGAAAAAAACGTTAAGATAATAGATTACGAATTTATTCATTCATCTATTCCTCTACATGCATTCGTAATATCCCTCGATTTCTCACAGAATATTCTGTCGATTTATAAATACGTGCCGGAAGCGTACTCTAATGAACTCTCGTGGTGATCGTCGATACTCCTGTCGATCATATCCTTGTACCGTACAAAGAATCGTTCAAGATCACAGCAATAGTGATGAGACCAACGCGTTCACCTATTACATTCTATTACATAAATTACGTTCATTACGCCTGGCGATAGTCGACGCGAACGATGGCAGGCGAGATTGACGGGAAATAGATGATAATACTATTACCGATGACCAATATGTAATAATCATATATGTATAGTATACCAATATAAATAAGTCGCAAATAATCAGGTCGCGATAATATTCCCTAGAAGTACACGATCATAAATTATTTATGGACAACAATAATATTATAATAATTTTACATCGGTTTTGTTATTCATTACATTTATACATATTAATTTTCTCGTATTGAAAAACTCATATTTTAACCAGAATGTTTATTGAAATCTTGTAGAAAAATTCCCTGCGAATTCCCGGACTTTTTTCTATCCAAAGGTTATTTTTATTTAAAATTTCAGAAAAAATTAAATAAGTTTTTAATGCTATTTTAAAGTACATTGAAATGTAAGTAATGCGAACAAGTTATCTTGCAAATTAGAAGACAATTTTTCACAAGACTATATCTATTCTTTTCTATAATTACCGCGAAATAACATAGAAAGAAGGCTCACTACAATATAATATTACAGCAAGTTATTCTCTTCTGTTGTATATTTTCTGCTGTTTATTTTCTGCTGTCAAATGTCTCTGACTTTTTATAAAAATTCGTGAGACACGTAATATACGCGGATGCTCACATATTTATTGTTGACATTTTACGTTAAGAAACTATCACTCAAAGAAACAAAAAGTTTTTAAAAAGAGATAAAATTTAAATTTAAAAGTAAAATTCCAAAAATTTCCAGTACCAATTTGAGTACCAATAAAATTCCTAATTTTTAAGGTAAAAAAGATTTCCTGAAAATATCAAATTTTGCAAATTTTATCAAATAGTAAACATTTTGTTAATTTTTATTAATGAATAAAAAATAAATAAAACATCAAAGAAATAAAAGATAAAAAGGCAATTAACTCAGCGGATATTGCAAAATACACAAAAGAAAGCCAGACACTCTAGAAATTCCAGACACTCGACATCGTTTTTGTGAAATGAAATCTATTAAAATGGTCGAAATTTATTCTGGTGTCGCGTGCGAACGCATATGAGTGAACAGTGAAAGGCGTTGGAAATAGGAAGACAAAAGAGAAGCTGGAATGAAAGGATGTCAAAAAGCATTGCTTGACACGCTCGCCGACATATTAAATAACATAACAGCTGCAGAATACGCGGCACCGCTACGCCTGGCACTTCTTTCATCTCGTTGCTCGCAAATTATTAACTTTATGCAACCTCCCTAAATCGTTCAGTGGATTGCTGCACGATTCTTCTTCTTTGTTCTGAGAAATTTCAACATTTTTCAAAATCTTAATTTTCTTTCTTTGAATTCTACAATATAACATAATCCACGCAGCCGCACCTCATTCGAAAAACGTCGCGTGGATGTCACGATATCTATACGACGTCGTATATTATTTTGACGTCCACGTGATGTCTCTCGGATAGAATGTACTATGTAGATAACTGTAATACTAAACATATCAAGGGGAATGTTTCTTATAATAAAATTGATAGTGTTTGCGTCAAAAAATCGATAAGTAAAAGGCAAAGCGCGAGCTTAAATTTCAGTAGAAATTTTGACATGTCTTGTCTAACATTTATATCTCATTGCGTTTTGTACACCGTGACAAGTTGCACAATGATATAAAACCAGATCGAATCCTGGATGGTCCAGCGCTCTTAAAGAAGAGCGAAGACGCAAGCCGCTGGAAATGCCCCGCACGAGGGATGCATCTGAGTCGAGTGTATCGTGTGGCATCGCATCACGGTATCACATTGCCATATCTGTCAATTACAAAACCATTCCTGCGGTCGGCTGCCTGGCACCGAGCAACATATCACGACACGGTCATCGACTCGCGTACTGCAAAAATCTCGTGGTGTACACGTGTCCGTGATTAAACAGCAATGTATGAAAACGCATGTTTATCTAAATTTTTGCTAGACATATCACGTATAAAATAAAAATGTAACAATATGAAGTGAACTAATAAGAAAATAATAGGAATTTAAATGTTTTAATCAGCAAATTTATTTTTTATTGTATTTCTATTTTAATTTTTCTGTGCATATTTTTTCAACTATCATGTTTCACAAGATTTCTGATAAAAATATGAAAACGAAATAAATCTGTGTAAAATTTTTGTTGTCATTTCGAAGGATTGAATTTTTGAGGCCTCATAACGACGAAATTCGCATAAAAATAAAAACATTGAGCAAAATAATGTCTGGTTGAAAATGAACGAACCAGAAGATTTTGATTGTATCATTCAGAATTTTAACAGATTAAAAAATTCTGATTCGTTCATTTTAAACTAGAATTCCAATTAATCCAACCAGACATTTTCTCAGTAAAAATTTTCACTGAGAAAATTCGATATAGATACCCAGATAGCCGTGTATTTAAAATAAACGAACCAGAAGATTCTAATTATATCATTAGGAAATCTATTAGAATTCTGATTGTCTCAACCAGAATTCTAATAGATTTAACTAGAAAATTCTAATTTGTCCACTTTCAATCAAAATTCCAATTAATACAAAATTCTTTTTGTCAGTGTAGCATAATTTCACTTTAAATATATTCCACATAAATTATTACGTAAATAAGTTTTTATCTTAATTGCGAAATATCTGTAAAAGAACGCGGCATAAACTCGATAAGTATAAGTGAAGAAATCAGTGTCAAATCATTGCAGGACGGAATGCACGAGCAGGTCGGTATCCTTGATACCGACGTTCTCCTATCAACACAGCTTATGACTATTAATTAAAAGCAACGCTCGAGTCGCGCTTCGGCATTCGCGCGGTCACCGACACGAAAGCAGAAGGCGGAGACTCGCATAAACATCCAGGCGGATGGAAATTAACGCGCCGCGCCGCGCGCCGGTGCGAAATGCAGCGAAACTATCTGCCATTGCGGATAATTAGTCGGGCGCCGATGCTGGCGCGTAAAGCTGAAAGGCAAAAAATAGCACAGTGTAGCGTCTCAATTGCATTTTTCCAACGGAAGTGTTTAAATAAACGATCACCGCCGTAGTCAAAAGAAAAGCAATAATGACATCGGGAGTTTAAGCCTTATAACATTTCCTTATAAATTATAACAGAAATTACATAAATACAGAAATGATACGATAAAATTTTAACGAATCTCGACTTGTAGCATTCTCGCTTTCAAATCTTCAATCGGAAAATATTGATTACGCAATTATTTAACATTCAAACTGGAAAGTTATCGTGATGATAAACTTTTGATGATATAAGAAGATAATTCTTGTTCAAATATTAATCGAACTTTCTCTTGCAGGAGGGAGTTTAAGATTTAATCGTCGGGACACCATTGAAGATAAGACAGTTGCGACAAAGACGAACCTTCGGTTAAGAAAACAAATCGATTCCTAGTCTCGGAATCCGTGAAGGAAAAAGGATTGGACAATCCTCGCACGTTTATCCGCGCGCGCATGCCTCTTATGGCAATGGTGAAATAATGCTAAAATAATAACGCAGGTGGACCGTAAAGTTCAACCGATATGTGGACGTAGGTTTGCGAAGGAACGCGGTGAGTCGTGCACGATCTCTTTTCTCACGTCGTGGAAACTCGAGGACGCGGCCTCATACTCTTTCGGTCATTAGCTCGTACTCCCGTAGGCACCCGCTCTTACCCCCCCCTCCCCCCGCCTTACGAGCACTTATGTATTATTTGCATCCGACGACGTAAGTCCCGATGGCATGCGTACTCGGACTCGCAGTGGCAGTCGCAGAAAATGCAGTTGTACTTTGCGTGGCGCCCGCCGCCCTAATCATCCCCAGCCGGCCGACCGCTCCGTTCTCTCTGTGCTCTCACTTACCCACTTACTTAACCCACGTAAATTGCATCCTTGTAAAAAAGGCCCCGCAGTGAATTAATCTCCCGACCGAGCAGCGACTGGCGTTATAAATATACATACTGTCGGCCTCTCTTGACGGGCTCGAGAAAAACTCCCGGGAAATAACTATGAAAACGCCGACGTTCACGGCGAAGATTCGGCGTGGTTTCTTCATCCGTGATTAGTAAGAAAAAGAATGGAGAGATCTTTTCGTAGGATTTCATAATTCTAAACTGATCGATCAATGACATGTCAAATTTAGAACTAATTGATATGCACTTTATAAGTCAGAGATAAAATCCAACTTATTTAGTATGTTGGCCGATTACAAAGAAAGAAACGCGAGTCGCTACTCGTTCAAGATTGTTCATTTCATATCTGATTTAATAGACTCATAGTTAGCGAGAGGAAGTTAATTAATTAGAATCTTCCTTAATTACGTTCTCATAGTTTATCTTACGTTTCAAAAATTTAGATAATTATACAGAACGCCTTAAATCACGTGGAGATAATTTATGGTGCTATTGACTTTGTTCTTCTTCATTCAGTATCGTCAAATTAGCTCCACCAAAGCCTTCATTGAGATGCGCTTATCAGTTAAACTTTGAGATGTCGTGATCTTCACGCATCTAAATTCGTAATGCTCGTGCAGTTTCTCACTTTTCGTCTCACACAAAGCCGAACGAGATGCGAACGAGGCTTTCTTAGTGACTTAACGGTATCTCCTAAAGAACAGATCATGGCATTGTTCCAGCGGCAGTGCTTTCGCAGTCAAACTCGTTTCGAGTAAATCTCTCGCTAGTCGCAGTGTCCTTATACTCATCAAGAGAGATGATGGAAATTCTTCCAAAGCTGTTTCACGATCGTTTAATCTCATGAAAATAATTTCCGTTATTATAGCATGTGAGACGTAAGAGAAAATAATGTAAAAGTAATATATATATAAAAAGTGTAGCAAGACACATAAATGGGTTCTGTTAATTGTTATTTCAACAATATTTTAATCTTGAAAAAATTATTATATTAATTGTTAATTGAATTCAAATGTAAATGTGTATCTTAAACAGAAAAATACATGCAGACGACACAACAAAAAAAACTTACAGAAAATTACCGAAGGATAGAAAGACTGTTCTAAAGTAATTCCATTAAGACCCTTGGAGGTTCAGGGGCTAGAAGGGTCAATCACATTTCTCCGTGACCGTTCCCAGGTCTCCTCTCAAGTACGTAAACGGAAGAAACGCTGACGGGCAAAGTGGCTAAAGGTTGCCGCAGTACTTTCACCATCTGGCGTGAGTAAGTTTGGAATGCTAGATTACCATTAGAGTGCACCACGCCAATATCTCTTGTTTCTAGTAGATGAATTATGAATTGCTTCATTTGTTTATCTCTATACGAGTTGCAAAGAATTCTCTTACACATCATTATATATTTTTCAAAATACATTTTTCTATAACTATTTCTTCTTAAACATAATCTAGCAAATATATATTATATATATATATATATATATAATGTTATTATTGTAAATATATTAAATTTAATTTTTTATTCTCTAAATTTAGCTCAAAACTTTATCAATCAAGTGATATTCGATCCAAATTACCATGTATTTTCAAAGTTTAAGCATCTTTAGAGAATTCCCTCGCTTTGGGTGAAATAAGGGAGGAACATATTAAAATAGAACAATAAATGATGCTCGCGCACATGTCATCGCGTTGCGAGATGTTTAGTGCACTGTGCCGTGTGTTTCTGCGACTACTGTGTTTAAATTACTCGATAATAGCCACGTTTAATCCGCCGCACGATTCAGTTACGACGATTTGTTAGTCATCCGCGACAGTTACATATAGTCTCGCCCTTAAATTCAATTTTTTACGGCCTCAATCGAGCAACGCGCCTAAAATTCATTTGGCTTAACTATTAAATCATAACCCTATCGTGTGCTGTAGTTTCAGAGTCGGTAAGTCACGCCGAATTTCGTGACTCGTATAATATTATTGTAATAAAGATGTTAATTTTGCGAGAAGAAAGCCCACGCAGTTTTCTTCGGGTTCCACGCCGATGAATTTGCGACAGTCATCTGTCAACGTTCACGAAAGATACGACACGCCTAAGTTATTCCCTAAGTGAATTAAGGCCGTGACACATTGGCCCAAGTTTTGTTAATTCCGTTTCTCGGATGTATTAGTCTTTGTCATACCAATAATGTAAACGCGTTATCGCCAACAGTTAACGCGTCACTGCTTTATTTCTCGAGGTATCTCCTTACATGAAGCAAGTTTGAGGAAGAGAATCTTTGGAACGAAATAGTGCGTAGAATACAAATGATCCGTATCCTCTCGTGGACCACTTAATAACTTATCTCGCCCCTAGTGAGATAATCCGTTCTAACGTTTAATTTATTATCGCCTCTCGATTCCCAAGATTAATTCTTACTAATTCGAAATTAATTCGTGCACTCCATACTCCGTTCCTCTGCAATCGTTAGCAGCTTGTTATACCTAATGATTAATGGCTCTTAACGAGATACCATCAAAAAACTAACGTTAAACAACCGAACTTCTAATCATAGAATGAGATTTCTTCATAGAATAAGCGTAGAACTTACTTTCTTTCTGTCTCCCTTAAGATATCCATTTTTCTTCGTCCGACCGAAGCTAATCGTGTTGTTAAGGAAAGTGATTTATTATAAGAGATTGGCCGCGGCTACCAGCTGCGTTTATGGGAAATAACGGTGCGCTGTGCTTATGCAATCGGGAGATGCGTAACGTCGAAGTAGTTGAGCACTCTCGTGAAGATGTAACGAAGCACAATATGCGCATAAAGATGAGAAAGGATATGACCCCCCCCCCCATCGGTGGGAGGGAGGAAAGAGATAGGTGACAGAAGTTCGCTTTCCTCGAGGCATAAATTATTCTAGTAATATTCGTTCCAGCAATCGTACCTTGTTATCTCGTAAAATACATCTAACAGTTATCGATTCTTACTTAATATCAAATCCAATTCGAATTAAGTTCAAAAATATATTTTAAATCGAATTTAACCACTTCTTTTTTTATACAGATGTGTCTTACCATAAAATGTCGTTTAAATTATTTTCGATGTAAGGCAATTGTATCCAATAACCTACTTACTGTTTACAGTTACATGAATAGTTAAATCTTTGCTGCACCCATATAAATATTAGAAATGTCTCATATTTTCAATTAATGTTCGGAAATCTTTCCCATTTTGAATCTGACTACTAATTTTCAATATTGGACTCACTAAACTTAATAAAAATCGTAATGCTTAGGTAGATCATATTGAGAATTTTATTATATTATTTTCCAAAAAATGTGAGAAAAAAGATTTCCACACAATCGGTCGTCAATCATTTTTATTAGACATTGAATTTTTACAATAATATTTATATTATTATATTTTATAAACATATATATA
>NW_017305779.1:39697-40888 GCF_001594115.1 Trachymyrmex septentrionalis | reverse complement strand
ATATATATATAATATATACAGCCTTGGCCAAAATATTAGACACCTATATTTTTTCTTTTATCTGGAATCCTTTTACTTGTAATTAGTATGGTTATCGATATTATAAGTTTAAAAGTTTCTTGAAGCAAAAGATAATTCACAGCAAACGTTATAAATCAATTTTTGAGTTAAAACTTTAAATAATAATCAATTACATAGATATCTAATATTTTTAATCAAACACTGTATATATACGCATTATATTCGCGTTAAGACTCATTGAAGAAATTACTGAATTTCTTTCTTATGTAAAGTGTAAGTCGCGCGAAAGTCGTAAGCACGATTATCTGACTGAGAAAATAAAAAATACTATTGTTCAACAGACTTAATACTCGGGACTATCTTAACTACATCGCGCGTACATATTCATATTCGCGCGAACTCCGAGATCGCTCACGGGGGACGTTTGGGGACGCGGATGATAGAATTCGACGCGGATTCCAGTGCCGGACGAAAATAGAGGGGCCGCGCATCGCATCGAGAATACCATCGGTCCGCATGCCGTGCAGCCGTATGGCACGACGCGACGTGACGCGTCGCGTCGCGACGCTGCTCTACGCTGCGCCGCATCGCGCCGAGTCGCCTAGACGCGGACAATGTGGCTCGCCACAGAAGAAGGTGACAGCTAGCGTGCCAGTGAAAGGTACTTGCGTAACGCGGATCCAGAAATGATACACGGGAATGACGGGGCGCGAATTGAATTTCATAGGGTTCTAACGATCCCGCGACAAAAAAAAAATAACGTCGAGATGAATTGGAGGATTGATCGTTGGCTCTCTCTTTCTCTCCGCACGCGATAGTCCCGGAAGTGACGTTGCCGCTTTGAGAAACGCGATCATATTTCGCAAAGTAATATGCAGACATTGAAAGATTACACGTGCAATGTGGAAGCAATTATTATCTTTGGAATTTCTGGGTCTGCATTGCAAAATTTTGCCTGATTGATTAGAAGAAAAGAAAATCTAATATGTTATTCTCTGAGAGCTTATTTGAAATGAAATGTGATATCCAGCAGCTACTCTAGATATAACGGAATTTTATCCTGCAATGTTGCTCCAAAAAAACTGGTTTTTGGATCAACTATACTCTATATATATAACTGCGTCCACTTTCTCTCACTTCTCATACAGTAGATTTCAAAATGGACCACGT
>NW_017305779.1:38552-39597 GCF_001594115.1 Trachymyrmex septentrionalis | reverse complement strand
CGTCCACTTTCTCTCATTTCGCACTTCTCATACAGTAGATTTCAAAATGGACCACGCCATAATTAAAATTCGGTAATAAAATACCGAAGGGAAAAGCACATTTTAGTGGATGACTGTTGTCATTCCGTTCCATTAACGCGACTCGCGAGAGAATGAAATCCATTAACAGCATCGAATTATTGATTATACTTAAAATACAGTTGCATCCTTATTTCTGAAATTTATCCGCTTTTTACTATCCTACCTTTCTCCCGATGAAAGCAGAATACGAGGATCAATCTTATTAGACGGCCATCTAAGGGCAATCCCAAAGCAAATTGGATTCGGTAATTTCCATAATTGGTGTTTTCCGTTCCGGGAAATTAAATTGTTGCACGGAGCTACGCTATAGCAAATTGAGTTTGATGATTGATGCATACTGATAGATGCAACCAATCATATTCAATCGCCGCGACTGACAGGGTTCGCAACTGCACTATTATATTTCCTGAACGCGATCATTGATACAAAGTGCCAGCAGGCTCCAGCACTTAGATGTGACCATATGAGACAGAAATACGAGAAGCGGCGCGACGTGGAGAAGTCAAAAGCGACGCATACGAGCAAAACGAGTTTATCCGACCGCGCCCTGCTGAAGTAACGATCGCGTCTCGAAGGATTTATATGCCGTACGATGCTTCGCATTTGATAAAACGCGTGGCAAACACGTGATTTTAATTTTAATCGTGCACTTTTAATTAAGCTCTTGCATAATAATTCGTCGTAAAAATCGGACGCGAAATCCGAGCATACTAAATCCGGGCGAGTCTTTTAGAAAGTAATTCACCAATCCCGAATGCTTCTCTTGTAATGAATTCAACTGGACGCACTAATGCGCACTGGTGCATATTACCCAGACAGCATAGAATATTTATATGATAAATATTTATTACTAATCATCTTTTAAGATGTTATAAATATTTTATATATACAGCTTTATTCGAAATACCTATTGTTAAAATATATAAACTAAATATTTTATGTAATATTTATAATAAATATAAAT
>NW_017305779.1:31493-38452 GCF_001594115.1 Trachymyrmex septentrionalis | reverse complement strand
GACTGCAAAAAAATATTTACAAAATATTTAAAATTAGTCTTATAAATATATACAAATATTTTGTAAATATTTTTTTATAAATTTTTTTATAAATGTGCTGTGTCTGGATATATATGCATCATATATTAAATCACAAAATCCTCAATACACTTTATTGTTTCGTATTAGTCGAAATATGTATTGGTCGTTTTATCATTCGAAATATTTGCATTTTACTTTTACACTTAAATTAGATCAGTATACAACGACTTGATCTAATCTAATTTTAATGTAAAAGTAAAATGCAAATATTTCGCATGTTTAATATATACTCGTATTTATATTAAACATGTGTTTTTATGTTAAACATGCATTATCGATTTGTCTACAACGGCTTTAATGTACACTCTAGTCAGTGTCTTCAATCGAATTAGCTATTAGTAACAACGCAATATACTGAAGAAACGAAAGTGCCTCTTATAGAATAATCCCAGATACTTTACGATGCATTGTCTTGCTCACTGTTCCCAGTATTTCTCGTTCTGTACAGCCGCATTGTATCAATTGTATCAGCCGCATTAGGAAATCGCGAGAACCACCAGATGGTTTTATACGAAAGAATGAAGAAGTTTGCAATGAGACTTTTCCTCCTGACGAATGTCCGTGGTTGAAACGCAGTCGGCCGCTGCGAATGATTTTCGAGAGCGAAAAGTCGAAAGGTATGCCTCTATAAATTTATGATTCATCACAGCTCAAATTTTATTGCGATACTTGATGCCGCTCGTAGCCGCTCGTATTAAAAACACGTTGGATTTAATGATTTCGCTATTATCTCTATCTACTAGTATAGAAACCTCGACACTAAATCGCAAAAACACTCGTACACGTTGAGAGAAAGCATCAGTTTATTCTTTCTTCAGTAGCATATTTGAATTTTACATCCATTTGTCAATATCAAAGATATACCTTTTGCAAGAGAAATCGCGAAAACAAAGTAAACTTACGATTCAGATGTTTTGAGTTAATATCTTTCTTTTTCTTTCAGTTATAGAACAAACTGGAACTCAAATACGAAATGTCATTTTTAACACGGAAAAAAAGAGCCAATAAAATAGAAAATTAAATATATAACTGGCTTCATTACTATTCTCTCTTCCAGTTATGTAAACACATAAAAACGACCAATATACATATTTTATATTGATAAAAAGAAAAAGATTGAAACATTCTAGTTGCTCTTTTCAAGACAAGATTGTGATATTTTCTACTAATTGATATAAGTCGTAACTTTTTAAGTTATTAAAGTCCGTGGCTAGATTAGCAGAGTTACAAAAAAAAACAATTAGAAATAAGACTGGAGCACGAGAAAAGATTTCTAACATAAAAACAAATTGTTATAAACAAATTAGTAAATGTTTACTGCAGAGGAAAACTCATTACGCCATTCATTTTGCGAAGAAAGTTATAAAAGAAACACACGTATAACTTTTTATACTACGTGTCTTATTAGTTTAGCTATAAGCAAGAATAAGTTTTAATAATTCAAATAATATCGTTTTGCACAAATGGAGAACAATATGAGAAAAATATTATATATACCTGTTTCTTTTGTAACTTTTCTCGCAGAATTGATTGGCATAATCAATTTTCTTCTATGATCAACATTTAACCTTTATAAGGAAAAGTCACTAATGATGTTATTATGAAATAGTGTCATATTTGAAGGCAAGAAATACAGTAAAATAATGAATAATTATAACAAATCGTACCCAAGAAGAATCTATAGGGTTTTTTAATGGATTCTGTTCTCTAAAGAAACTTTAAGAAAAAAAACCTTCATCCTTTTAATAATATAACAATTAATTACAAATTCAATTTTTATAATGTTTTTTTGTGTCAAAAATATTTTTTCATGCTCCCATTTCTAATTGCTTTTTGCTAAGTCCTTGCTAGTCTAGCCATGAGACTTAATAAGTTAATAATACAAATTAAGATTAAATATAGCTTTTTATAATTTTTATAACATGTTCTCATCACTGAATTGTATAATATCACAATATCGCAGTCACTCTCCTTTGTTTTATATATAAATAATCTTAATATGTTAATAGATTTGATATTCTGACATAATTAATAAGTATAATTAATGGACAGAGAGATTCTGGCCATTGCTCGATGCCGAGGAGTTCGCGGCTCCTCTATGAAATCGAAAGACGATAGTCCATCTAGCAGCGTCGTCCAGCCGAGGGAGTTCCTTCGGTTGCCGCGCAATTATAAATAGAATCGTCGCGACGGCGAGTGGCGACGGCGCAGAACCATAAATCGACGCTTTGTGATTTTATACGTGCGCGTTACGCATTTATCAATCCACGTGGCTATCCGCGATGCATCCCATGTCGGACTAACAGAATGGCGATGGATGTAACATTGAGTGCAGCTGGTAATGTCCCGCGGTGGCGCAATCGTGCTTTTGCCAAGTTAATCCATTAACGTCCGGATGTCAGGCGTCCGGGACTCGAGAGTCTCGCACGTTGCACCGTGCTACGCGCACAGGACGTTAGGACGTTATCCAAAATCGATCTCGCGGCTAACCAGCTCCCAGCTTGCTCCGGTTGACGTTTTAATGTAATACGCGAGTGACAAATTTGCAATGCGTACGGATTCACGATTTATCGCCGGCGCGGAATACACGACGCGACGCGTTCCTCAACGTGAATGCAAATGTGCCCTCGGGAAGTTCTTTAACTTTCTATATATTATCAATCCAGGAAGAACTAAGACACACGTCTCATAAATCATAAATTCTATAAATATATCCTTTTATGATACATGACGCAAATATCTTGCAATAGGCTGTATATCTTATATCAGAGTGTAAACTGCCACAAATAATGATGAATTGAATCAATAAGTGACGTAATAATTATCGCGTCATTATTGTCGAACAATGACTGTTGCGTCTGGTCATCGCGTTTGTAATCGTAGCCGGATATAGTCATGATTAATATACGAGCCGCGAGAAGAAGCGACGCGAGACGTTGCATGTGTTGTTTTAATTCTGACGAAAGTAAAATGCCTTTAGCCGACAGACTTATGTATATCAACCTTATGTATATCAATTAGCTTTCTTAACTTTCTCTTAATTTGAGAATCAACATCGCGTTTGCGTATATCATACAACAGACACACAATAGTATCATTTCATATGATTTTCTCTACATCTCTTCATCTAAAAATTTTAATCTATATTTACTTTTTTATATTACGGTAACAAAATACAGATGTGAAGTTAGGATTTCTTTAAAAAAAAAAAAAAAATGTCAATGTACCTATGTAATTATAACTAAATTTGTTTTACATTAAATCTGTTTTTCATCCTGTAATACTCGTAGATCTATACGTATCTCGCATACATAAAAACTTCCAATCAACGTCAATTAAAAGTAATATCTATGTTATAATTTCGTTCATTCAACAACACGAAATGTATGTTGTAATATAACACTTGATGTTACATAACAGTTATACATTGTTGAATACAAAATTATAACATTGTCATTCACTCAATTATAACGCGGTTCTAACGCAAGTACATTTTATTGCGACAATTTGAAAATTAAAATGTATGACTTAGAATGTTATTAGATATGTGAGGTATAGATATCTATTACAAGATCGAAAATAGATTTAATGTAACGTATAAATTTAGTTATAATGTACACAGAATGAGCTATTTTTTCTATTTTTTTAAAGTTTCTATTTTACATCTATACGCATACATATGTTTGGCCGTTTCTGTGTATCATAATATAAAAGAGTAAATACTATATAACGCACACATTCTAAGTCATATACACTTTAATTTTCGAATTGTCGCAATCAAATGCATTTGTGTTAAAATTGCATTAGAATTGCGTTAGAATTGCGTGTATAATTTTTCGCATACACATGTAATTATAGAGTGATGCTAGCTATTTTATGATTTCTATACCGTTCTTGTCAGTGTAAGCACGCGATATATATCTATATATTGCGTTTCTAGTTAGAATGTGATCATGCGATATTGCGAACGGTCGACGACCTCCCACCGATCGCTGAGTAAGTCTAATTCCCTTCAGATTTCACCGCTGTTTTATTTTTATTCTCAGTTCAAATTATAAGTCGTAATCTCGGTTGATACTTTTGAATCACAGTGTGTCATCGCGACATAAAATGTGGCTAAACTTTTCTCTAATTAACTTGCACGTTGCTGAGAGTAATTACGTTATCGGATGACTTCTTTGACGCACAAAACGAGGGCAAACAGCCAATAAAATATCATTAGAAATGATATTTTGTTATATAGAGAAATCTGCCAAGAACTAGACCAATTAAAACATCGCAATCCGTTAGTTTATTGTCAAATTTCTAGTTCTAAAAGAGATAAGGAGTTACTCGAACTAGAGTTAAAGTATAATAAACCGATGAAAGCGGATGTTAGTGAAACCGACTATTGCTGTAATAGTTTACCATAATTTTGAGAATGTCTTAAAAAAACAGCCAATGAATTAGCTGTTTCTCTCATTGTAAGCAATGCTTAGCCTGAACTCGGTTCCTTTATCCGTGCAACTTTCCCCATTGTCAGCCCGATCGATTATTGTCATTGCGATACGGTAACGAGATAGACTGCGCAATGTTCGCTTTCATTTCAAACAATACCTTACTGTGTGAAAAATATTTATGATGTATAGAAAAGTAATTTAAATAGAAATTGTATTATTAAAAAAAAATTTTATAATTATTTTTGGCATTAAAGTAAAAGTATTAAAATTTTATATACTTAATTTAATAATAATATCTATAAAATATTGATGAGATAATTTGCCAAAATTAAGTTTTTAAAAAAAAAAATAAGAATCGTTTTCTATACATATGTTGTTAAAAACTGTCGTTAGAGACTGAAAGATGCGAATAATTTCGTATAAGAATTCGCCAATTTGAAAGGTTACAGCATTATAAAGACTAGTGATCTACTTGTTCATTTAACTACTTTGGAGGAAGTGAAAGCTAATGTAATCATTGTTCCGCCAATTGACGTAACACCTACGTTCCACCATTGAATGAAAGACAAGCGGAAAAATTAAAGCGTACAGGCACGTTTTTCATAACGTTAATTACTGAATATTAGCGAAAAATTCCAAAAGGATAATTAAATATATTTATTTTGCGATTAGATAAATGTTAAATACGAGCTATTTTAATTATAAAACAAAATACATATTTTATATTTTATATTTTGTAAATCGGATTTTAAATTATTTCTCTCATATAAGATAACGTTTCGTTATTAGGTAAGTTTTATTACTTAACAGAATCCAGAAATTTTATGGCGGTCTTAAGAAAGAAGTTTCCTCTAGTATTTTAAATCAACGCGCAATCAACACTCTCGAATCCCAACAAAGAAGTTTAAATTTCCGCGTATTATCATAACTGCTTTTCTTCGCAGGGAAACTTCCGTAATACAACGACAACATGTTGGTTTCCGTCCGGACGGAAAAACCTGGCGCACCAACGTATCCCTCGCAGTATAGGCATAGCTCGCCTCGCCTTATCCCGCAATTACCGGCGTAAATTATGCCGCAAGTTACCGAGAATATTTCACGCCGTTGACGGTAAACCTTGCGTTAACGCCGTCTCGCTCGTCCGCGTGAATTTACGAGCGATGTTGCTCAGCGAGCGATGCGCGCCGCTTTTTCGCGGACCGCCGTTTGGATATCTCATGATAGCCATGATCTATCTAAATGAGTACACGTTATGGTACTACACGACGTCGTCTTCCATCCTGGTGCTATCTTTGTTCCTTTAACCCTTGCAGCATGGAAAGTTTCCAATATTCTTTTGCAAATAGGTACGTCTCTTTTCGTTATTTAATCAAATCGATGTCGAAACTCGAAGGAGAAGGTAGAAATATGAAATATGAAATTTGAAATGCTGAGATATAATGTTTTCTCTTTTCAGGAAAATGTTTAGTGACGATTTGTGTACACATGTTACCGTAACGTGCACATAAAATGTCCAATATGCAAGACAACGTTTACGTTTAAGGATTACATATATTTCGAAGCCTATTAGAATCGCGCGAAAATGTGCAATAAATATGACATCTCCTCTTTATTTATATAAAAATATCAAATCACGAAGTAAATGAATACAACCGCAGAACTTGTTTACTACGGTACTACATGAAATTAACGCACACGGTAATATACACATTCCGAACATAAATGACGTTAAATCGTCAAGACATGATCGTCGCGTAATCGATCCGTGACGAGTGCATTTCCTCATTCTACGTTACCAAAGTTACTGAAATACATTATATATTTCCAATATGATATTTTTCGGTATATTTTCTCGTAATGATAAAACGGAAAAGAGACAATATAGAGATATTGTTGGCGTTATCTTAGAAGAAAATAAAGAGAAAAAGCTGTCAAATAGGCTTCATCAGCGTCTTATTGCAATGAGTAAAAACACTTTGGTCGCGGTTAAACCTAATCGGTACCGTGTCGCGCGAATGGAGATTAAGATACAGAAAGTAGGTGACCAGCGAAAACAGCTAAGACCATCGATATGCTCAATATAGCCGTTAGCTTACTGGACGTAGGTGTATTCTACGGTTATTCACGTGTGGATCAAATTTATCTTAATCTCATACAGACAATTTACTGCAAATATCTTGATGCACAGGCGAATCTGCAAAAGTTTCCTTGTCTAAATCAGTTTTGAGATCGCAAGAGATGACAGTATTATATTATGTTGTCACATTTTATGGATTTATCATAAAATTATCATATTCGCTCACTACAAATCTTCTTACTGATCAGTCTGAAATCTTTACGCTGAATCTAATTATTAACAATTTAAAAAAACATTACATATGATTCTAATATGTATTAAATATTGACTTGTATACCTACTACTGGAATTGTAACCGACAT